>NC_061514.1:271844548-271869141 GCF_022539505.1 Lolium rigidum
ATAGTGGACTCCTCTTTAATGCATAAGCATGTAGCAACAATTAATGTTCTCATATGAGATTGAGGATATATGTCCAAAACTGAAACTTCCACCATGGATCATGGCTTTAGTTAGCGGCCCAGTGTTCTTCTCTAACATTATGCATGCTCTAACCATTAAATGAGTGGTAAATCTCCCTTACTTCAGACAAGACGGACATGCATAGCAACTCACATGATATTCAACAAAGAGTAGTTGATGGCGTCCCCAGGAACATGGTTATCGCACAACAAGCAACTTAATAAGAGATAAAGTGCATAAGTACATATTCAATACCACAATAGTTTTTAGGCTATTTGTCCCATGAGCTATATAATGCAAAGGTAAAGAATGGAAATTTTAAGGGTAGCACTCAAGCAATTTACTTTGGAATGGCGGAGAAATACCATGTAGTAGGTAGGTATGGTGGACACAAATGGCATAGTGATTGGCTCAAGGATTTTGGATGCATGAGAAGTATTCCCTCTCGATACAAGGTTTAGGCTAGCAAGGTTATTTGAAACAAACACAAGGATGAACCGGTGCAGCAAAACTCACATAAAAGACATATTGTAAACATTATAAGACTCTACACCGTCTTCCTTGTTGTTCAAACTCAATACTAGAAATTATCTAGACTTTAGAGAGACCAATTATGCAAACCAAATTTTAGCAAGCTCTATGCATTTCTTCATTAATGGGTGCAAAGTATATGATGCAAGAGCTTAAACATGAGCACAACAATTGCCAAGTATCAAATTATTCAAGACATTTTAGAATTACTACATGTAGCATTTCCCGATTCCAACCATATAACAATTTAACGAAGAAGATTCAACCCTCGCCATGAATACTATGAGTAAAGCCTAAGGACATATTTGTCCATATGCAACAGCGGATCGTGTCTCTCTCCCACACAATGAATGCTAGGATCCATTTTATTCAAACAAAAAGAAAAACAAACCGACGCTCCAAGCAAAGCACATAAGATGTGATGGAATAAAAATATAGTTTCGAGGGAGGAACTCCGATAATGTTGTCGATGAAGAAGGGGATGCCTTGGGCATCCCCAAGCTTAGACGCTTGAGTCTTCTTAAAATATGCAGGGGTGAGCCACCGGGGCATCCCCAAGCTTAGAGCTTTCACTCTCCTTGATCATATCGTATCATCTCCCTCTCTTGATCCTTGAAAACTTCCTCCACACCAAACTCAAAACAACTCATTAGAGGGTTAGTGCACCATCAAAATTTACATGTTCAGAGGTGACATAATCATTCTTTACACTTCTGGACATTGCAAAAAGCTACTGAAATTCAATGGAATAGAAAAATCCATCAAGCATATCAAAAAGGCAATGCGAAATAAAAGGCAGAATCTGTCAAAACAGAACAGTTCGTAAAGACGAATTTTATTGAGGCACCAGACTTGCTCAGATGAAAATGCTCAAATTGAATGAAAGTTGCGTAAATATCTGAGGATCACTCACGTAAATTGGCATAATTTTCTGAGTTACCTACATAGAATTAGTCCCAGATTCGTGACAGCAAAGAAATCTGTTTCACGCGCAATAATCCAAATCTAGTATGAACCTTACTATCAACGACTTTACTTGGCACAACAATGCACAAAACTAAGATAAGGAGAGGTTGCTACAGTAGTAACAACTTCCAAGACTCAAATATAAAATAAAAGTACTGTAGTAAAAACATGGGTTGTCTCCCATAAGCGCTTTTCTTTAACGCCTTTCAGCTAGGCGCAGAAAGTGTATATCAAGTATTATCAAGAGACGAAATATCTACATTACCTTGGGCTTTACCCTTACCTTTCTTGTTATTTTTCTTACTCTTTGATTTAGGGAATATATGTCTACCCCCGGTGTAGAGGTGAATTTTAGGGTGCCTTCTCCCATATCTATGACTGCTCCCAATAGTTTCAGCAGGGATCTTCCGAGTGTGATTTGTCTTGTTCCTGCACATTCAATAACAAGATGATCAATGGATATTGTTCTCCCAAGAATGGTTGTATGCACACCCGCAGCTATTACTTTAGGAATTATAACAGAGTTATCAATAAGAGTTATTCCTTCTCCCCCTTCAACGAATCCCCAAAGTTTCAAAAATTCATGAATACTCTTAGGCATTAGGCAAAATTCAGACATAATATCACAATTGGCATGAAGAGTTTGGTCACCGATAACAATTTTAATAGTAGGATCCCATAATGAAGGTTCAGAGTTCACTAAAACTTGATCAAGACGGTTACGAACATATCTATAATTTTCATTCAAGCGAGATGCACTTGTCTCAAGAGTGTTTAATCTAGGGATTTCTAGTTTCGTGCCCCTGCTTCGTTAGTTGTACTCAGTTTTCCCCAGCTCGTTAGTTTTTCCTCAGTTTTCCCCTCCCTCTAGTTTGAAACCCCTCGAAGACGCGGGTTGCCGTCAGGTCAGAGGCCTTACCGTTACCGTGAGGTCGGTTCCTCGCCGACCGTCTCGTGCCGACGGGTGGATCCATCTACCGCCGACGCGTGGGCCGTTTTATTTCATGATTGTATACGCGGTGCTGCCAATGACAAATGGGGCCGCTCTATGGGGCTGCCGCAGCCAATGACCAGTGGGTCGTCTATTTATTTATAGAAAATTATATATTGCCGCTCCGTGGGGCCTCCGCAGCCAATGACCGCTGTGGTCGTCTATTTTATTTAGAGAATATAATATAGAGCCGCTCTGTAGGGGTCGCCTCAGCCCATGGCACGTGACTATTTTCGCAGCTTAATCTAAAGTGACTCTTATGCTAAACATTGTGCATCCCGGCGTTGACCTAGCAGTGGCGGCGAGCATAGCCGTTCTGACCATGCCGATATCGGCATCGGCATCGGCATCGTTTGGAGGATGTGGTGCTCGAATAATAGTGGAAATGCGATATTATTTTTTACATGCATAATATATAGAAAATAGCTAGATCTCTAAATCGATGCATATGAAGCTACATATATATTCTTGGTCATAATCCCCTTAATTATCTAAAGGGGATGGATGCATGGCTTCACGTCGTCGTCGCTTTCATCGTCGGTATCTTCGTCGTCCGAGTAGTAGTACCTCCCGCACATTGTTCCGTCGAACATCTTCACCGTGAGCACATCATCGCCTTCATATTTGAAGTGTACGAACCAGCCGAAATCCACACCGTGCGCGATGGCGAATTTCTCCCAGCCCTTGTCGAGGTACATCCGGCCTTGTCCGTCAAATAGGACCTCCACGGTCCGGAGACGAGGACCGCAGATCAGCTGCTCGCAAATACACCTTAGCTGGCTCCTTGCCGTCAAGATAGTCCGCAAATTTTTTTGGGAGTTCCTGCAAAGAGATCGAGCGCCGATCGTTTGAAATTAGGGAACCCTTGAAATTAAAGGTTTTTTAGAACATGCCCATAATTAATCACATGCATCATATATGTGGGAACGCGTACGTACCTTCTTGACCAAAGGGTCTTCATAGACGACGATGAAGAACTCCTCTATGATCAATGGCAGTGTTGACGGTGGTGGTGGCAATGATGATGATCCACTTCCCCTTCCCCTTCCCCTTCCCCTTCCCCTTCCGGTCCGCGTCCGAGACGTGGAAGCCATGGCAATGGATAAAGTGTATGTGAACGAAAAGAAGAGAGAGGCAGAACCTATTGACACAAGGGATGGCCGTGTGGGTGTTTATAAGGGAGAGATGACCGTTGTAGGGTTTACACAATAAAATAAGGAGGAGATGACCGTTGTGGGGGTTTATACACAATAAATTAAGGAGGAGACGACCGTTGTGGGGGTATAGTTTATCATTTTACCGTGAAAAGTAATGCCTAAAAGGAAAGTAATGGCTACAAGAAATCGGTGATGGTTTATCGTTTTTTGCGTGAAAAGTAATGGGTACAAGAAATGGGTGATGGTGTATCATTTTTTGCGTGAAAAGTAATGGCTACACGAAATGGGTGATGGTGTATCATTTTTGTGCGTGAAAAGTAATGGCTACAACAAATCGGTGATGGTTTATCATTTTTGTGTGTGAAAAGTAATGGCTACAACAAAATCGGTGATGGTTTATCATTTTTTGCGTGAAAAGTAATGGGTACACGAAATGGGTGATGGTGTATCATTTTTGTGCGTGAAAAGTAATGGCTACAACAAATCGTTGATGGTTTATCTTTTTTTGCGTGAAAAGTAATGGGTACACGAAATGGGTGATGGTGTATCATTTTTGTGCGTGAAAAGTAATGGCTACAACAAATCGGTGATGGTTTATCGTTTTTTGCGTGAAAAGTAATGGCTACAAGAAATGGGTGATGGTGTATCATTTTTTGCGTGAAAAGTAATGGCTACAACAAATCGGTGATGATTTATCGTTTTTTGCGTGAAAAGTAATGGGTACAAGAAATGGGTGATGGTGTATCATTTTTTTTGCGTGAAAAGTAATGGCTACAACAAATCGGTGATGGTTTATCATTTTTTGCGTGAAAAGTAATGCCTAAAAAGAGTTTATAATTTAGCTCGTGAAAAATAATGCAGAAAACCAAACTTTGAGTGAAGCTAACCGACGACAGAGAGAGAGAGAGGGTGGTGGCCCCGACCAGAGAGAGAGATAGGGGTTATCCTGCCCGTTAGATCATACGATCAACGGTCGTCGGGCATGATCCGCGTGACATGGGCTAGACCAATCAGGGCAATGTTGGGCGTCTGTGAGAGTTTGTGAAGGGAGAGGGCAAAACTGAGTAGTATCAAGAAACCAAGGGCAAGTGAGTAGTAAACGGACTAAGGGATTCAAATATGAGATTTAAAAAATGGAAAATGCGTGTTTTGTACAATGAAACCCATCTTGGCCTACCTCAAACTATTTGCAATACAAATCTACATGAGTGTGAAAATTATGGTCTCATTCAGACAAAGTATGTTTTGGGGAAAGCTGTTTTGGGTAGGGCTTATTATGGAAAACCATGCACCTTCATAGCTACTAGGTGATTTGAGAAGTGGCAATTTATGGTGAAACTTGATTTATCTACGATTTATCTATGATTTGAGAAGTGGAAATTTGTGGTAAAGACTCCATGAGTAAGTTCCACTCTTTTTCGGAATTTTTTGCACATTAAATAACTCATTTAACTAGTTAATCCCATTTGTTGACTCTCTGTTGACCAGCCACTTGAGGGTAAAACCGAGTATATTGCACTAGCCAGTATTAGCACTCAAGGTGAAAACTGAGCATACAAAAAATGCTAGTATATGACTCGAGGGTATACCCGAGTATATCTAAATTTCCAGGGTTAGACTCGAGGACGCGTGTTGCGGTGCAGAAGTGGAAGACGTGCCATTGTTGACGCGTGTCGCGGTGCAGACGTGGAAGACGTGCCATTGTTGATGCGGGTCGCATTTAGGACGCGTAAGCCCCTCTCTCCCTCCCTCTCGCACACAATACGTCTCATTATCGCTCACGCACGAAACCACCCCTCTCACGTCCCATCAACTTCTCCAAAAAACCCCAACCGCCGTACGAGCCCTCCCCTGCCGGCGATGGAGAAGAAGAATGCGCCGGCGGCCATCGCCCCCGAGCCCGTCGCCTCCGAGCCCGTCGCCTCCGGAGCCCGTCGCCGCCGAGCCCGTCGCCGCCTCCGTGAACCGGGCCGGTCTCACGGCCGACGGACCACTTCACAAGATCGGCGAATGCTTATTGGCGAAAGAGGAGTACGTGGACAGCTACTCTGCTATGAGGCAAGTCCGTAGAAATTGGCGCTCGGTTTACCTCGATCCCGACGTGCACCCGCACGAATGGATCATGCTACACCACGCCCTTCCACGCGCCGCTGAGTTCACCTTCCTCCATCTCGGCACATCCCGCTACGTCACCATAGATCTATCCGCAGTTCGTGCAAGGTTCAAATTCCTCGGCTTTTCCCGTGGCGTCACCATAGATCTTATTTTCAATCTTAGTGCTGAATGTTATCTTTTCAATATATTTTAGATTCTACTTCGTCGGCTTTTCCCGTGGCGTCATCGTGCTTGCCCGGAAGAACCCGCCGCACAAGATACGGCTGCTGAACCCACTCACAAAGAAATCGAACACTATGTTTGAGGCGCGGATGCCATCTGTTTTTCCGAAATCGGTCGTCGTTATCAAATCCCCGACTATGGTCTTCGTTGCCGCACATTACCCGCCGGAAATTGGTTGGGTCGATGAGAGCACTCCAACTAAGGATATAAATGAAGATGGGGATTGGGGAGAAGCAAGATTTTCGATCAAGAACCATTGTTTGCGTTGCATTACCCCGTTCAATGGTGAACCGTATGCGTAGGCCGCGGACAATTTTGAGATCGGAAGAATAGTGTGCACCAATATACAGCTGCAGCAGCGCGCGAGCACTCGTCAAGATGGAGACACTAATTTCATTTCCGAACTTGGACGTCGAAGTTCTACCTTGTGAAGTCGGATGGTGATCTCGCTGCTTGTGCTTGTTGGTCAGCCCGGCTTTGGCGGGCAAACCATTGGTGTACCGTGTGGACACTCGGAGCCGCTCTCTCCATCCGGTCGGTAACATTGGAAGTAATGCCTTCTTCGTGAATTATATCCGGTGTATCTCCGTCGACACCGGAGTGTACCCGACACTTCAACCCGGCAGCATCTACTACACGGATTTGGGTTATATCGCAGAGTACTCTCATGATACAAATGCCCGGGATGAGTGGCCACTACGTGTGGATAGAATAGGACTCTACGGTTTGAGAAATGAACACGAGGCCATACCGTTTGGAGGATGTATTGGCCTCACACTCGCGGACGGAAGGAGTTCAATGAATATTTCCTTGGGGAAATGCACGAATGGAGCGACGAAGAAATATATGGGGAGGAATGAAGAACAAATTCGTTCATCCTAATCTTCTTGTTGTCCATACATTGCGTGCGTGATCTTGTATATTTTTGCGGCTTAGTTTGTCGTGAACATTAACAATGTTATTGGCTGCTTTTGGCTGCCGTATGCAGTTTACCTATGTATTATACTTAGTTTTCTGATTATGCTTGCTGTGAATTTATCATATAATAGCTTCTAGATTTGCTACTAGATTTGCTGCCATATTGGGCAAAAAATGAGGGCCAAAATGCATAAATAACCCCAGAGATTTGCTACTAGATTTGCTGCCATATTGAAGAAAGACAGAAATAGAAGCTTCTCTAGATTTGATACTAATTTGGTGAAAAAGACAGAGAGAGAAAGAGGGGAAAAGGTGCTCTTAAAAATGCCAATTTGGGCCGAGAGAGACAAAACCCAGCTCCTGCTCACGTGCAACCAAACGCTTCTCGTCCTGTCCCACGCGGTCCCTTTCTACCAGCCCCACGCGACGCGGCCCCACACGATGTGGCCCCACAGACGACGCGGCGCAACACGTCGGCACGAACGTCCAAATAAACGGATTCCTTCCGTCTGAGCTCCTTCTGCGGGTCTTCAGACAAAGGCTAGGGTAAAACTGAGGAAAAACTAAGGGGCTGGGGAAAACTGAGCACAACTAAGGAACCGAGGGCACGAAAATAGAAATCCCTTTAATCTATTATAAATGCTAATAAGGGCTGAATCAAAGTTATTAGTTGAATCATGTGATGCAACCAACTTCTTTATGGCATTAAAAGCTTGATCCCCATTGCAATGAAGGAAATCTCCTCCCACTACAGCATCCAAGGCATATCTATAGCGAATCATAAGACCAAAATAAAAATTACTAAGGAGCAAACTTAGAGTCATTTGAGGTTCAGCTTTACGATAAGAAGTAAAAATTCTGGACCAAGCATCTTTAAAACTCTCCTCATCCCCTTGTTTAAAAGTGAAGACTAATTCCTCAGGTGAAGAAGTAACAGGTGCAAAACTAGACATGGTAACAAAAGTAAGATGCAAGTAACTAATTTTTGTGTGTTTTTGATATAGAGTGCAAGACAGTAAATAAAGTAAAGCTAGCAACTAATTTTTTTGTGTTTTGATATAATGCAGCAAACAAAGTAGTAAATAAAATAAAGCAAGACAAAAACAAAGTAAAGAGATTGGATTGTGGAGACTCCCCTTGCAGCGTGTCTTGATCTCCCGGCAACGGCGCCAGAAAAGTAGCTTGATGCGTGCAATCGACACGTCCGTTGGGAACCCCAAGAGGAAGGTGTGATGCGTACAGTAGCAAGTTTTCCCTCAGAAAGAAACCAAGGTTTATCGAACCAGGAGGAGCCAAGAAGCACGTCGAAGGTTGATGGCGGCGGGATGTAGTGCGGCGCAACACCAGGGATTCCGGCGCCAACGTGGAACCTGCACAACACAACCAAAGTACTTTGCCCCAACGTAACAGTAAGGTTGTCAATCTCACCGGCTTGCTGTAACAAATGATTAGATGTATAGTGTGGATGATGATTGTTTGCAGAAAACAGTAGAACAAGTATTGCATTAGATTGTATTCGATGTAAAAGAATAGGACCGGGGTCCACAGTTCACTAGAGGTGTCTCTCCCATAAGATAAATAGCATGTTGGGTGAACAAATTACAGTTGGGCAGTTGACAAATAGAGAGGGCATGACCATGCACATACATGATATGATGAGTATAGTGAGATTTAATTGGGCATTACGACAAAGTACATAGACCGCTATCCAGCATGCATCTATGCCTAAAAAGTCCACCTTCAGTTTATCATCCGAACCCCTTCCAGTATTAAGTTGCAAACAACAGACAATTGCATTAAGTATGGTGCGTAATGTAATCAATAACTACATCCTCGGACATAGCATCAATGTTTTATCCCTAGTGGCAACGAGCACATCCACAACCTTAGAACTTTCCGTCACCGTCCCAGATTTAATGGAGGCATGAACCCACTATCGAGCATAAATACTCCCTCTTGGAGTTAAGAGTAAAAACTTGGCCGAGCCTCTACTAATAACGGAGAGCATGCAAGATCATAAACAACACATAGGTAATAGATTGATAATCAACATAACATAGTATTCTCTATCCATCGGATCCCAACAAACACAACATATAGCATTACAGATAGATGATCTTGATCATGTTAGGCAGCTCACAAGATCCGACAATGAAGCACATAAGGAGAAGACGACCATCTAGCTACTACTATGGACCCATAGTCCAGGGGTGAACTACTCACTCGTCACTCCGGAGGCGACCATGGCGGTGAAGAGTCCTCCGGGAGATGATTCCCCTCTCCGGCAGGGTGCCGGAGGCGATCTCCTGAATCCCCCGAGATGGGATTGGCGGCGGCGGCGTCTGCGGAAGGTTTTCCGTATCGTGGCTCTCGGTCATCGGGGTTTCGCGACGAAGACTATATGTAGGCGGAAGGGCAGGTCGGGGGGCCACACGAGGGCCCCACACAACAGGCCGGCGCGGCCAAGGCCCGGCCGCGCCGCCCGGTGTCCGGCCACCTCGTGGCCCCACTTCGTAAGTCCTCCGGTCTTCCGGAAGCTTCGTGGAAAAATAGGCCCCCGGGCGTTGATTTCGTCCAATTCCGAGAATATTTCCTTACTAGGATTTCTGAAACCAAAAACAGCGAAAAACATCAATCGGCTCTTCGGCATCTCGTTAATAGGTTAGTGCCGGAAAATGCATAAATATGACATAAAGTATGCATAAAACATGTAGATATCATCAATAATGTGGCATGGAACATAAGAAATTATCGATACGTTGGAGACGTATCAGGCACCGAGTGGGGCTGAAAGGTTTTTAATGAGGCGGCCTCGCGGTGCTGCAATATAATAAAGATAATGGAGATATACATCTTTTTTCTTCAACAGGCTCGGGGGCTTGTGCCCAGAAGTTACAATATATATATACATTACCGATGAATACAACTTGCAAAAATATTTCGCCTTGGTGCAAAGCACCTCGCAAAATAAATGAAGATACAAAATAGTGATCAATAAAAAAGGCCCGGGGGCTAATACCCGCAAATATAGTATACTCAGTAAAATTTATTTGCCTTGGTTTAACCTCGCAAAAACAATAAAGAAATTAGCCACCGAAACACTCGGGGGCTAGAGGAAAGAAAAAAATATATATATCTGACTTACAACATACATACAACGAGTTATAGTTCTCTTTTGACAACATAAGCTATATAAATTCAGTCGTGACCCAACAGGTCGTCAATATTCACTCTATCTTTTTCGGCAGAGGCACCCAGAAAATTGGCATAATGGCCATCTGCAAAAAAGTCGGCATCCATCCGAAGAAGGTCATCAATTATCTCTTCAGCTACTGGGGTAACCACTGCATTGATTTTATCGACACCTCTTCGCCGTTGTCTCAGTTTAGCATGAACAGTTTCCACCACCTTTGTCATATCAAGTTTGGGGTGGTAGATCTGAAGCATAATAAGGGTAACCCTAGCGCCAGCTACCAGTTGAGCTCTTACAAAACCATGGATATTTTGTGAGTCCTTAAATTTCTCCATCAGCTCAGGAAGAGACTTCGGTTGAACATTCCAAGGAAACATAGCATTGAAAATAATGGATAAAGTTTTGGAACAAAACTCAAGGAACTCCCGAACTTGGCATGAGTGGTCTTGGAATCTGACGATTTGTCGGGATCGTTCCGGGGTAGCCCAAAAAAGAGAGCCATGGTCAAGTGCCAGATTTAAAAGGTAATTTGACCTTGTGTCCACTGGTTGATCTTCGGCAGCGGCGTCTAGAAAGGGACCTATTTGATGACAGCACAAGAATCACAAAAGAGAAAACAAGGAAAAAACAGAGGAAGTTTAGGATTAGGAAGTATACCTGCCATTTCCAAACTTGCTTCAGTCATCAATTCGAGCATAAAATTCTCTCGAGAGGTAGCCTGCGCAGCTTCAGCTACAGCGGTTTCTTTGGCAGCTATAGACTCCTGAGCTTGCTGTAGCGCAATATTTTCCCTCTCCGATGATTTCCGAGACTGCTCCATTATTATAAGTGCCTGCTTCTTCATTGACTGAAGTTGTTGGCGGAGTTCTTTCAAGTCTTGTGTTGAACCCTTACTTGAGGAATCTTCAATAAATACATCATCGACAGGCGTTTTCCTCGAGTAGGATGAAGCAGGAAAAGCATCGGCAGGACGAGGAGTTAAAGTGTAGTTGTCAAATACCAACTGGAAATAAAAGTTTCGACATCAATCATCAAGCAAAATAGATTTCCATTGATTTTCAAAATATTTACATGGCTATTACAAAAGGATGGTTCCTAATGAACTAATGGGACGGTTGTCACCAAAGCTACTATGGCGACAGATTCAAAAGAGAAAACAGCACAAAAGAGAAGACAAGGTGGTCTACTTGACCTCCGACTTCGATGAACTAGGAGCAGGAGTTGGCTTGCATCCAAGGTAGGCAAGGATTTTCTTTGAATTTGGCTTGGCAGCCTTAATCAACGACTGCCACCTCTTCGTCTCCATCTCCTTCGTGTCGCCAACTCTCGCCCAGTCGACATCTTGTTGGCTGACAGCAACCAGGGCGATAGTGCCTTCAACACCAACTTTCAAACCTTCTTGGCGAAGTTTGAGCCGAAGATCTTCTTGAGAATTGAAGCATTTGGCGAGAGCAGCAAAAGGCGTGGGTTCTTCCTTCTTTGGGAAGAAGTAAGGAAAAAGCCGCGACAGACCTGTTCTGGCATCGGCAAGGCCTTCGCACGCCTCATCTCCGTGGATCTCAAGGAGGGAAAGAGCGTCGAGAAGGCGATCACCTTCAGGATTCTCCAGATCATAATCTTGCTGCGTTTTCCCTAAGTGAGTCAAAAGAAGCTTGTCAAGGAAAAGCGAGCCACGAAGAATTTGATGACCCGAAGAAATAGCAGAGATAGGAGTACTTACTCACAAAACGTCGACTCGACGACTCCACGCGAGTGAGGATTTCTTTTTCACGAGCATACTGCTGGGCTATATTATCTCTCAAAGAAGTTTCCGCGTCGTGAAGTCTTTTTCGAAGATCTTCGACAGTAGTAGCATCTGCTTCAGCTTTCTTGCGAGCTTTTTCGCTTTGCTCTAACTTGACAACAAGAGCGTCATCGCGTTTGTTAGCTTCCGCAAGAGTCTCTGGCAAAATAAACGACAGTAAAATATCACGACAAAAAGAATGAAGGAGTATGTTCAGCAGAAGAGGCATGAAAAAAATAGTACCTTCGAGCTTGGAGGCATGATCACGGCACCCGATCAATTGGGTACCGAGGCGGACAAATTCCTTCATCAAAGGCTGAAGAGAAGACCATCGAAAACAGAAATCAATATAGTAAACAAAAGCTCGACAGCACCAAGCAAAAACCAGAGGGGAGTCCAAAGCACTGAAACGTTCGGAGTATAAAAAAGAGAAGAAGAGATAACCTACATCATCCATTAAAGGAGTCGTGGAACTACCAGTTAGCAAGGTAGGTTCCTTGGCCGGCTCGACCCTAGCCCTCTTTGGCGAAGGGGCACGGGGGCTTGCAATTGGAGTTGGATGCTCGATGTCTTGCTGAGGAGGCGAGGTTTCATCCCCATCAGGTTGAGCTTCAGAGACAACTAAAGTACGCGACGTGCTCGTTTGAGCAGCCGCGTCAATAGGTGGATTTTCATCCTCGTCACCACTACAATAAAACGGCGACAATATAAGAAACAACACCAGACAAAATATCGAGAGCAAACAAAAAAGAGTAGCAAGGACTTACGAGCTGACAAGGGCATCCTCGTAAGGGTTGAAAGTTGTCCTTTCTTCAGTAGGAACAACTTCTTCGGCAGGAGATGCGCCGGCTTTGGAGGTGCCAGAGTCGGCAACTTCGTCCCTTTTTCTCTTGTTCCTTGGAGAAACTGTGGAGGGAAGGGAGCGTGCCGATTCGCTAGCCTCAGAATCGACTTCTTTTTCAGAAGAAGCCGCGAATTTTTGAAAACCCGCGACTTCACTCTCAGGGCGAGAAGTACCCTGGTTGTCGTCGGTGACAACAGTCCGTTCTTTGACTTCTCCACCTTCAGGAAGGGGAGGAAGAGGCGATGTAGTTTTATGGCCCTGGACAAGATATAAAAAGTATCAACATGAATTTGTATCAATAATAGCAGACGAAGAGATGGCAGCACAAAAAGAGAAAAGAAGAGAGTGAATGAACAAGCAGACGATAAAATGAATTACCTGCGGGAGCGCGTTGGTGGCGATGTATGGTGTCACACGGCAAGATGATGGGACAGTGTATTTCTTGCTAAGTGACGAGATTTTCCGGACAAGTTTCGTTGCCATCAAAAGGGGGAATGTTGTGCTCTGCCGAGTCGAGGCTTTCTTGGTGGATATACAACCATTTTTTGCGCCACCCTTGAACTGAGTCAGGGAATTTGACATCGAAGTATTCGATGTCAGGGCGAGCAGGATAACAACGCCACCTATGTTATAGGCGACATTGGGGGAGCCATTGCGGCGGAGAAGAAAGATGCGTTTCCAGAGAGCCCAGTTCGGTTGGACCCCAAGGAAAGATTCGCAAAGAGTGATAAAAATAGAGATGTGCAGGATGGAGTTGGGAGTAAGATGGTGAAGTTGCAATCCATATACAAAGAGCAACCCACGCAGAAAATCGTGAATGGGGGAGGAAAGGCCGCGGATGAGGTGGTCAACGAAACTGACCCGATACTCGATTGGAGGAGATGGATAGCTCTCCTCGCTGGGGAAGCGCAGCGATTTCTTCTTCTTACTGATCCCAAGCTTCTTCAGCAAGTTGATGTCCTGGGCGGAGATTTTGGATCTCTCCCACTCGGTGTTCCCCATATCTTCCGCCGCCATCTTCGAATCGGGGGTGCTGTGCCTCGTGAGTCGTGCGCGCGGTGGCATCAACAAAGGTGTAGGCGAAAAGTGGGAGTGTGGCTGAGCTCAAGAAGTGTTGGGCGCGATGGGGATTTTTTGCAGAGGAGAGCAGAGGTGCGGCGTGAGTGAAAGGGCGACTGGAGGAAGAAGAGAATCGGCGAATCGACGCACCGTTGGATGGAAAAATTGTGATAGGGATGTTGTACACGTGGATAAAGGGTAAAAGTGTATTTTCACTGTGAAGGAAAGGAACAGGCGCTACAGTGCATGCGCCAGAAAGCGGAGGACGTGTGTCCCCCACTTGCACAACGTGTCAAATTGACGAGGACTTTGGGCCCACAAGACAGAGAGAGAGCAGTATTCGCGTCTTCCCGATACAGTGATCGTGGTTGTCGTCAGTGATGATGTCACTTTTCTAAGAGAAAATCTCGGCTGTGAAGATTAATAAAAGGATCGGCAGCAGAAGACTAATCATTATCTCGAGAGCCTTTGATCAAATACAAGTTTATGCTCAAATGCTCGGGGGCTACTTTGGAAAAAAGAAAAATTCGAG
Organism: Lolium rigidum; assembly: GCF_022539505.1. Lineage (NCBI taxonomy): Eukaryota > Viridiplantae > Streptophyta > Magnoliopsida > Poales > Poaceae > Lolium > Lolium rigidum. The sequence goes on from NC_061514.1 coordinate 271,858,920, forward strand.
TATGACAAAATAGAAATGGCGAGAGCCTATGACCAAATACAAGTATTTGTTCATAGCCTCGGGGGCTACTCCCATCGGGAGCGCTGGTCGCGCACCCGATAGATATAAAAAGTTCGAGAGAGAATGACAATATAGCGGCATGAGGCGTTAAAGTGTTGAGCCTACAACCAAGCACTAGTCCTTGGCTGTAGCCTCGGGGGCTACTCCCATCGGGAACACTGTTCGCGTGCCCGATGAAATTATAAAAATAAGAAAGAAGAAAAAGGGATCATATTTCGAGTTATACAAATAACTCTACATATACTCCCATCGGGAAGGCAAAATAAGTCATCCGTTGACTCAATAAAATGTGTTATTCCAACGGCCAAAAAAGCACTCGACAATATATTCTCAGAGCGCCAAAGTTGCGAATAATCTCTGAATGCCGCGAAACTTTGCGAAGGTAAGACCCCAGATCCGTTATGAGCGGCGTGGCACCGTCTCTGACGTCGGTTTGCTACTTGGGACGCGTTAGGTACCGATAAAATATGACTGGGACTCGACAGAATGGTAAGACCTTAAGCGGCACCTGTCGAAGTTAACACCAGTATCCCGAGATCATGTCCAGGGACGTGATCTTGAAGTAGGTTTTTGCGGATTGCCACTAGAGCGGTTAACTAGTACCGATCCGTCGGATGAACTAGCCCCAACTACCATTATCCCTGTACAATATATAATTGTGTGTCTAAAGATATGCAATAAAATCGACAAAGTTATTGGATGATTGTAAAGGCTGGAGATTTTCACGATTCTTCGATTCAAGCAAAATCTCGGGGGCTACTGACATAGGCATCCCCAATGGGCCTGCCGAAGATGGTACCCGGGGTTTACTTAAGGCCCACGACTCGATGAATATGGAGATTCGGAAGCCCATATTAGTACTAAGGAAAGCTAGAGTTGTATTAGGAAATATAGACTTGTAATTTTACGGGACAGGTTAGAAACCCTCCCGGACTCTGTAACCTGTGTATTACGAATCCCTCGGCTCCACCTCCTATATAAGGGGGAGTCGAGGGACAAAGAGAGGATCGATTCATTGTCTTACGCAACCCTAGTTTTTACATCGTCGAGTACTTTTCGGCTGAAACCTTCGAGATCTACTTTCCCTCTACTTCCGACTAAAACCCCAGTCTACAATACGTAGGCATTGATAAGTTAATCCCTTGTCACCCACTCTGGTGCATCATGCGGCGCTTGCGGTTCTCCTTGGCTTGGTTAAGCTTCCCCTCCATCTGGATGGCGGAGTCAACAAGGGCTTCCAGGTCAGCAAAAGGGATGTTGACCAGCACAGTCTGCATCTCATCATGCAGTCCATTCAGGAATCTCTCCTTCCTCTTCTCGGTGGTGTCGGTCTCATCCGGGGCGTACCTTGACAGAGTGAGGAATCTGTCGCGGTATTCTACCACGGTCAGTCGGCCTTGCTTCAGTTCCCTGAACTCGTCCCTCATCTTCTTGATCAGACCCGGTGGCACATCACTACAAGAAAAGTTCTGATAGACAACGTCTCAAAATCGTCCGCTAAGGGGTATTTTTCGTCGCCTATGGGCCTAACCCGACGATATGGGTTCTGTTGTCGAAACTGCGCCAGGCAAAGTCCTACGACGATTTTTTCGGTCCGTCGCGCTAGGGCGCCCTTCCGCCACGGAAAATCGGACCGTTGTAGAAGTGTTTCGGGAGCCGTTGGCTGCGACGTCATGCAAGCGACACGTGGCGGCACGCGGGTAGCTCGGAAGTTAACGGCGTTAATCAGCTGAAACCCCGTGGTAGATGGTAGGCCCACACGAGGCACTGCCACGTCTTAAGCGGGCCGGCCCATTAAGTTTGCGGGCCGGGCCAGTGACTTAGCTTGACCGGTCAACTATATGGCTGGGGCTGGTCCATTAGTTACGTGGGCCGGGCCTAACCTCTAAGGTTGACTGGTCAAAACATTAATGGGCCGGCCCACTAAGCATGTGGGCGGGCCGAATGCACTCGTTTGACCGGTCAACGAGGCAAAGGCCGGCCCACAAAACATGTGGGACCCACTTTCTGTTATCGGGCCGGCCCATTTACCAAGTGGGGTCCACCTTAAAGCAAGTGGGCCGGCCCAAGAGTTATTGGGCCGGCCCAATTAGCATGTGGGTCCCACTTTCTCGCTATCGGGCCGGCCCATTTAGTACGTGGGGTCCACATTAGATCAAATGGGCGGCCCACCAAGCCGATGGGCCGGGCCAAAAGCACGGTGGGTCCCACTTTCCTGTTAATGGGCCAGCCCATTTAGTATGTGGGGTCCACCATATAGCAAGTGGGCCGGCCCAACAAGATAGTGGGCCGGGCCACAAACACAGGTGGGTCCCACTTTCCAGTTAAAGGGCCGGCCCATTTAGTATGTGGGGTCCACCATATAGCAAGTGGGCCGGCCCAACAAGATAGTGGGCTAGGCCAAAAGCACAGGTGGGTCCCACTTTCCAGTTAAAGGGCCGGCCCATTTAGTATGTGGGGTCCACCATATAGCAAGTGGGTCGGCCCAACACGCTAGTGGGCCGGGCCAAAAACACAGGTGGGTCCCACTTTCCTCTTAAAGGGCCGGCCCATTTAGTATGTGGGGTCCATCATGTAGCGAGTGGGCCGGCCCAACAAGATAGTGGGCCGGGCCAAAAGCACAGGTGGGTCCCACTTTCCTGTTAACGGGCCGGCCCAATAAGTAAGTGAGCCGGCCCAAAATGAAAGTGGGTCCCACACTACGTGTAATGGGTCGGCCCAATGCTGTTATAGGGCCCTGGTTGTTTGACTAGTCAACTTGCATTAAATTTCATGAGCCTAAAATCCGATATCAATGATACACACAATTACATACACAAATAAAATAACTAGGAAAATTACAAGGCAATTAATGTGCCCAAATAAAAAAATTACATAGAATCATTGAGGACTTCTATTAGCATCATCAATAACACGTTGACATTTGGCAATCGCCTTGATTGAATCTTGTGTACTCTTGGTCAACATATCAGCTATAGACCTTAAAGCAGCAATACCATGTCTTTTATAAAGTACAGCCTTGAGATGTTCACTGTTTGATGAAAGGAATGGTCTAGGTTGACGGCTATGAGAGGATGCATCAGAAGAAAGATCAGAACTATTTGTGGGCCTCTCTTCTAATGAAGATTGCTTCATCAGAACTGCATTCTGATAATAATGCAAAAAGAGTTAAACGATGAACTATGCAAACATGTATTAAGCATTGTCGATATGAGATAGTCACAAGTACTAAGCGTAGACTTACATTATATCGTTGCATAGGCTCACGCCGGAACCTTTTTTGCGCTCTATCTTCTACTAAGGACTTCTTCATTACAAGTGCATTCTAGTAATATTGCAAACATAGTTACAACGATGAACTATTCAAACATTTATTATGCAATGTAGATATAAGATAATAACAAGTTGCATAAATAAGACAATGTATGGAACTTGTACTAAGCGGACTTACATCATAATGTTGCACGGGGTCGCTTTGGCGACTATCTTCTAATGATGAGCTGCTTCACTAAAAATGCATTCAGGTAATATTGCAAAAATAGTTACAACAATTAACTATTCAAACATGTATTACGCAATGTAGAGATCGAGATAACGACATGTAGCATAACATCTTGGCTCATTTGCGGGTCCTTCTCTTGCGTGCACTAGTCGTGGTCGACATGCCTGTCATTTTAGGTTCAGCCATCAAGTGAAATGCTAATCCTCCTGCTCCATTGTCCTTAATCTGTGTTTAGATATCACATTTAAGACCAAGTCGGCTGGTTTCAAATAACAAAAAACTTGAGCTGCCAAATGAATAAGCCAATATTTACCGGATATCGGATTAAAACCAACTAGATGTTGCTTTGCATGAGATACGAATTTCAACCATTCGGATTTAGAGTAGGGTAATGCCAAGGTTTTCCACATAAAGTAAGCTGGCATTAAGAATGACCAAATGTCGAGTTCAAATCACCTTCGCAGTTGCTCCAAGACAAGCATATCAAATAGGCAGAAACATAGTAAAGCATGGATGGCATTGCTATGGCAGGGTTCCAAGTGTTAATCTCTTGCCTAAGGAACAATGCATATAGGTTATAGATAATAACGGAAGTTAGTCTACGATAATACAAAGACCAGACATGCACGCAGCCATAACTATACAAGCTGTGCGACAGGAGCATTCATGGAAAAAAATAGCTATAAGCTAAAGACGAGGTATAAGAGCAAGCAGATTGGAAATGCACATAGCATGATTATAAAAGCAGTGTGAGAATAGCAGACACGAGAAAACAGCTAGCGGCTAGCGGTGAGCTAATGACGTGGTATAAGAACAACCAGATTGAATAGCATGCAGTACAAAAACAGTTGGCAGCAAATGAATGGGTCCCCTATAAATATGTGGATGCACATAGGTGTCAGTAGAATGAACAGGATGGTAGCGACCGGATAATGTTTTGGTACTGTACAATATTTAAACGAACTTCATGCGAAGTAACACATCAAGAAATTTAATGGCATATGAGATCTGCAAATAACTACACAAAACATGGCTAAAGAAACACCGCGATCTAACGGGCCGGCGTACTAACCAAGGCTGCGGCGGGGTGGACGGGGGCGGCAACTTGCATTCCAGCGGCGGCGAACGCGGGAGACGATGAGTCGACCCTGTTTCAGCAGAAGCGGGCGTTAGTGAAGCAGATCTAGTTGGCTGGCAAGGGATTCGGTGAAGTTGATACAGCCGTTGCGCCAAGGTAGTCGGTGGAATAGATCGGCTTTTGTGGAGGGGGGGGCGCGGTGAAGTAGACACGGTTCCGTTGGAGAGGATCCGGTGCGTCGATAGGAAAGGCATTGATTGCTACGCTGTGGATGAGGTCGGCGGTGAAGCAGATCCGTCGGTGGCGAGGTCGGCGGTGAAGCAGATCCATCGGTGGCGAGGTCGGCGGTGAAGCAGATCCATCGGTGGCGAGGGCGGCGGGGGAGCGGATCGGGTGGGTGGACAGCCAACACGATCAAGGCTACTGCTGTGGAGGAGTATGCCGGCGGCGAAGCGAGATCTAGTCGCGTAGAGAGTCAGAGCTTTGGCGTGTGAGAGTATTTTTGAGCTAATGGGGCGAATGTTTGGTGGGTGGGTGCGGGCCTGTGGGGAGGGTTCGGGATCTAGGCAAGATATTTCATTGTTACCGAATGAGCCCTCCATGGTCGGTGGGTTGTAGCTTCCGGACCAGGGTTAGAAGGGTAAAACTGGTCACGGGATTTTCGAATGGATGCGGCGGGATGATTTGGCGCGTGGCCGAAATTTTCAGTTTCAAGCTACGAGCAGAACGACAAAAATAATGTTCTTCCCCAGGGAGCTCTCATTTCTTCCTCTTCTCTTTCTCTCTCGAGTCTCTCCCACTCCCCTGGCTCCTCTCCCCCTTCTCTCCGGCAGCCTCGCCGGCCGGAGACGAGGCCGACTTCTCTCTGTATATCGTACACCCTCCGAACTAAATTAATTGATTCAACTTTCCTTAGACGTGTATGTATCTCGAGTAAAAACATGTGTGGATACATCCATATTTAGATAAGCAAAGTTGAGTCGAGTTAATTTGGATCCGAAGGGAGTTCATGTTGTTGTAAGCTTAGATCCGAGTGTTTCCCATGAGCGGAAATGGCGCAATGGAGTCGGGGATCTCGTCATCGGCTTCGAGATCGGCCTATGGTGAATCTGGCGGATCAGATCTGGCGGATCTTGTCGGCCAAACCCCGATCTGGTGCCATCAAGGTGATGGCGCCAATGGTGAGGCTTGCTTTGGTCGGTGCTTCGGATCCGGCCAATGGGGAAGTCAAGGCTGCTAACGTTCACAAGCTCGGGGCATACGACGGCGTCATCCGTCTTGCCGTGAACATCTTGGCCTTCGGCGGCCCTTCTCGGAGCCAATATGCCGTTGCTTGAGGCCCTTCTTCTCCTTCGTCCTGGCGACTACGGCGACACCGTCCCAAGTGGTGCGTCCCCGGCGATGGAGTTGCTTGGAAAGGATGCGGAGCGAGATATCGATGTGCGGTCCGGAAGGACTCGATTGATTTTCTTCTATATGTTTTGGGGTCCTTTTTGTAAAGTTGCAGGTCCTATTAGTTATTGTCTAGTTCTCTTGGACCTCTATGTAATTTTTTGAACTAGTTTCCATTTGCACCGATAAACTTGAATTTTGACAAGTTCACGGGAAAAAAATTCCTTTGCACATATGGCCTATCATGTATGAACATTCTTGAGTTTTAAACTATATGTAATGGCTAGCACTTGCGCAAGGGACTCGTCTAGTGCGCACTAGTCTCCGTTAGCACCGATAAGTTTGAATCTTGACAAGTTCTTGGAAGAAAAAATTGATTCACATATAGCCTATCATGTATGAACATTATTGGGATTCAAACTATACATAGATGGCCAACACGTGTGCAAGGGGGTCCTCTAATGTGCACTAGTTTCCATTAGCAACGATAAATTTGAATCTTTACAAGTTCTCGAAAAAAATTGCTTCACACATATGCCCTATCATGTATGAACATTATTGGGATTCATATTATATATAGATGGCCAACACTTGTGCAAGGGGTCCTCTAATTCTTGGGGATTTCAATCTATCTCTCTCTCTCGATCTATCGTTGGTGGCGAGAACAACACACATATGCATGGCACTTTATGCGCAAAGGCGCGGGTGCCTCTAATAATTCATGTGTGTGCGTATATTTGAACATATTCTTGGGGATTTCAATCTCTATCTCTCGATCTATATATCGTTGGTGGCCAAGAAACACATTTATATATATACGCATGCACTTTATGCGCAAAGGCGCGGGTGCCTCTAATAATGTGTGTGCGCACTCGATCGATGATCCCTAAACCTTAAACCATAAAACCCTAAAACCCTAATCCTAATCCCTAAACACCCTAAACACTAAACCCTAAACCATAAACACTAAACCCTATACCCTAAACACTAAACCCTAAAACCTAAAACATAAACACTAAACCCTAAACCCTAAACACTAAACCCTATACCCTAAACCCTATACCCTAATTAACACTAACCCTAACCCTAACCCTAATTAAACCCTACATATATAGGCCAACGACACTTAATTGCGCATCAAGCAGGCGACCAACTAATTAGCGCTGATAAATTAATTAACTTGAATTTTGACAAGTTCTCAATCTCGAATGAAAACACATTTGATTAAGTTGTCTCATAATATATATATAATTAGTGTGCATGCGCGCATGGCATACCTTGCATATCATTCGTGCGTATATTTCAATATATATTTGAACATATTCTTGGGGATATATATATATTTAAATCTCTCTCTCTCTCGATCTATATATAGTTGGTGGCCAAGAAACACACTTATATATATACGCATGCACTTTATGCGCAAAGGCGCGGGTGCCTCTAATAATGTGTGTGTGCACTCGATCGATGATCCCTAAACCTTAAACCCTAAAACCCTAATTCCTAATCCCTAATTATACCCTAAACATACACCCTAAACACCCTAAACACTAAACCCTAGACCCTAAACCCTAAACACTACTCCCTAAAACCTAAACCCTAAACACTAGACCCTAAACCCTAAACCCCAACCCTTGACCCTAAACCCTAAACCCTAAACCATAAACCCTAAATATATTTCAATCTCTCTCTAGATCTAAATATCGTTGGTGGCCAAGAAACACACTTATATATATACGCATGCACTTTATGCGCAAAGGCGTGGGTGCCTCTAATAATTAATGTGTGTGTATATTTCAATATATATCTGAACATATTCTTGGGGATATATATATATATTTCAATCTCTCTCTCGATCTATATATATCGTTGGTGGCCAAGAAACACACTTATTATATATATACGCATGCACTTTATGTGCAAAGGCGCGGGTGCCTCTAATAATGTGTGTGTGCACTAGCTTGATCGATGATCCCTAAACCTTAAACCCTAAAACCATAATCCCTGATCCCTAATTATACCCTAAACGTACACCCTAAACACCCTAAACACTAAACCCTAAACCCTAGACCCTAAACCCTAAACCCTAAACCCTAAACCCTAAACACTAAACCCTAGACCCTAAACCCTAAACCCTAACCCCTAAATATATTTCAATCTCTCTCTAGATCTATATATCGTTGGTGGCCAAGAAACACACTTATATATATACGCATGTACTTTATGCGCAAAGGCGCGGGTGCCTCTAATAATGTGTGTGTGCACTAGCTCGATCGATGATATCCCTAAACCTTAAACCCTAAAACCCTAATCCCTGATCCCTGATTATACCCTAAACGGACACCCTAAACACCCTAAACACTAATTAAACCCTAAACCCTAGACCCTAAACCCCCTAAACCCTAAACCCTAAACACTAAACCCTAAACCCTAACCCTAGACCCTAAACGACCCTAAACCCTAAACCCTAAATATATTTCAATCTCTCTCTCTAGATCTATATATCGTTGGTGGCCAAGAAACACACTTATATATATACGCATGCACTTTATGCGCAAATTGGCGCTGGTGCCTCTAATAATGTGTGTGTGTGCACGCGATCGATGATCCCTAAACCTTAAACCCTAAAACCCTAATCCCTAATCCCTAATTAGACCCTAAAGGTACACCCTAAACACCCTAAACACTAAACCCTAAACCTTAGACCCTAAACCCTAAACACTAAACCCTAAACCCTAAACCCTAACCCTAACCCCTAGCTAACCCTAAACCCTAAACCCTAATTAAACCCTACATATATAGGCCAACGACACTTAATTGCGCATCAAGCAGGCGACCAACTAATTAGCGCTGATAAATTAATTAACTTGATTTTTGACAAGTTCTCGCCGATCTCGAATGAAAACACATTTGATTAAGTTGTCTCATAATATATATATATATAATTAGTGTGCATGTGTGCGCATGCATGGCATACCTTGCATATCATTCGTGCATATATTTCAATATATATTTGAACATATTCTTGGGGATATATATATTTCAATCTCTCTCTTATCTCGATCTATATATCGTTGGTGGCCAAGAAACACACTTATATATATACGCATGCACTTTATGCGCAAAGGCGCGGGTGCCTCTAATAATGTGTGTGTGCACTAGCTCGATCGATGATCCCTAAACCTTAAATCCTAAAACACTAATCCCTGATCCCTAATTATACCCTAAACGTACACCCTAAACACCGTACCCTAAACACTAAACCCGGCCTATACCCTATACCCTAAACCCTAAACACTAAACCCTAAACCCTAACCCTAGCTAGACCCTAAACCCTAAACCCTAAACCCTAAATATATTTCAATCTCTCTCTAGATCTATATATCGTTGGTGTGGCCAAGAAACACACTTATATATATATATACGCATGCACTTTATGCGCAAAGGCGCGAGTGCCTCTAATAATGTGTGTGTGCACTCGATCGATGATCCCTAAACCTTAAACCCTAAAATCCTAATCCCTAATCCATAATTATACCCTAAACACCCTAAACACTAAACCCTAAACCCTAGACCCTAAACACTACACCCTAAACCCTAAACCCTAAACACGTACTAAACCCTAAACCCTAAGCCTAGACCCTAAACCCTAAACACTAAACCCCAAACCCTAAACCCTAAACCCTAGACCCTAAACCCTAATTAATTAACCTTAACCCTAACCCTAAACCCTAATACTACATATATATATAGGCCAACGACACTTAATTGCGCATCAAGCAGGCGACCAACTAATTAGCGCTGATAAATTAATTAACTTGAATCTTGATAAGTTCTCTCGAATGAAAACACATTTGATTAAGTTGCCTCATAATATATATACAATTAGTGTGCATGCGCGCATGGCATACCTTGCACATATAATTTGTGCATATATTTCAATATATATCTGAACATATTCTTGGGGATAAATATATATATTTCAATCTCTCTCTCTCGATCTATATATATATATCATGGGTGGCCAAAAAACACACTTATATATATACGCATGCACTTTATGCGCAAAGGCGCGGTGTGGGGACCCCGGACTAGCTGTCCGAAATTCCCTGTTATGTATACAGTTCACGATCCCATGATCAGTGTGTCGTGAACACATAACCGAACTGATATCAAATTACACCATCCAT
>NC_061514.1:271869241-271918778 GCF_022539505.1 Lolium rigidum
TTATTTATCGAAAGTACTACGATACACCCCCTATACTTGTGGGTCATCACTCTTCCCGTTACTGTCAAGATAAAAATGCATCTGACACGGTCCGTTCATCATATCCTCGGGAGACACATATGGTCTCTGGAACCTTGGTCCACTATTTTGTCTGTTGTTACGGGAATCATACCTGTTGTTACTTCGCTGCTCGCTGCTCCTTTGGTAATCATCTCGACTGTTTCCTCCAGTATTTCCTCGGAAACCAGCCGATATTTCGCCAGGAGCATCATAACTCGAAAACTGCCGAGAGAATCGTCGTCTATTTTGGAAGTTTCGACTGCGGTCCTCCTCTGGTGACCTATGTCACTTATTGTGAATAGCATCTTCTCCATCCGCCCATCTATTTTCTATCTCCATTAATGCTGATACTGTCATTGGGTTTGTTCTCCCCAAGTCCTCGACAAAATCTCCTCGTCGAATTCCTGCCACGAACGCATCTATTGCCCTCTCGTCAGATATGTTCTCTGCCGAGTTTTTGATAATGTTCCACCTCTGGATGTATTTCCTCATTGACTCATCATGCTTTTGTCGACATGATCTCAACTCTTCTAGTGATGCAGGTTTTTTGCAGGTGGATCGGAAATTCTTGACGAACACATCCTCAAAACTGTCCCAGCTGTCGATGGAACCTGGAGGAAGCTTCTTTATCCAAGATCTTGCGGCTCCACTTAGGTGTACTTGAATACTCTCCATGGCTGTTGCTCTAGTTCCACCTATCAGTTTCACCGTCTCGAGGTAATCGACTAGCCAATCCTCGGGATCTTGCAGGCCATTAATTTTTTGAAAATATCGGGTAACTTAAACCCTGAAGGAACTCGAGTTTTCCGGACTCGTCTCGTAAAGCACGGGAGTCCACACATATCTTCTTCATCAACTTCTGGTGAATGCCGGTGTCCTCTTCTATCCTGTCGCACTCTATCCACTCTGGCATGGGTCGCTGTATCTATGACCCCGCTCGTTCTCGGGGGATCCTGCACTGCTACAGTAGGTCGTGGACTATTTTGCCTTGCAGCTCCTTCGGGAGGTGTAGTTGCAAATGCTGCTGCCATGGCTCCGCATCCTGCCATGGCCATGTTATACAACGCTTCCCTTGGATCTCCGGGAGGCGGCCTGGACGCTAGGATGAAAGCTTGCGTCGCCATGTACCCAGCTTCGGTGTTTTGGGAATGATATTCCCCTCGTGTCGATTGACATAAAAGACATGTCGAGGTTTTGAACTAAATTCTCTCTCTCTGCTTCAGGTATATTTTGCAGCCGAGATCTTGCTCTCCTTCGAGCTTCTCTATGACTATCTCCCGAAGTTCCTGAATTTCGGTTTAGATCTGCTCTTCGCCTGCTTGACGCTGAAGCTGCCTCCCTTCTTCTATTCAAGGCAGCTGTCTATTTTTCTAATTCTCTGCCAAAGCGAGCGAGTCTATATTGGTAAGCTTGCAATTCCTCTGCCGTAACCGTTGTAGTCATTGGTTCTGTACCGTCCATAGCTCTTGCGGCTCTGTCCCACGCTTCTTGTGGGAGTTGAACCCTTAGACGCGGTGTAGGCCCGACATATTTAGTGCCTAAACCCCGCCTGAGATCAGCGGGATCGACATATGGGTTTCCCGCATCGTCGAAAGCCTCTGAAGTCGCCGGTTCTGGCCAGCTTGGTTCTCCAATTGCATAGATCTGATGATATTTTGGATTTTGAACTTTGTCGGATTTGGTGACACCATCATAAAGATTGGTGAAGACCTCTCCAACAATAGTAGATTTGTCGATGAAGTTGAAGCTGTCGATGTTGCTCGAGTCATTGCTTATATCGGAGTCCGCAGATGACTCGAAAGACATGTCGCTGAAGATCTTGGCGAATTTTTTCACTTGCCATGGTGCTGATGAAGCGTGGCGACGAAGTTTCCTCGTCGTCTGACTCGATTGATGATGCTGAACTCGAAAAATCGGGATCGACCGCTGATAATCCCGACGAGATCGGAATTTCGAGACGATATGCTCCTTCTTTCTCGACGCGGAAGTGGAACTTCCCGAATGTCATCTCCATGGGCTCCTCCAGATACGCATATGCATCCAAACGGGAGGGTGGGTGAGGAACAAAATCAACTAGACCAGTTTTGATCTGTTTACCTCTGTCCATCGCGTTGCTTGCAGTTGACGAAGTCGACGATCTTGAACGTGCCATCGAGATCAGATCCTTGACACCTCTAATTCCCACAGACGGCGCCAATTGACAAGGGATTAACTTATCAATGCCTACGTATTGTAGACTGGGGTTTTAGTCGGAAGTAGAGGGCAAGTAGATCTCGAAGGTTTCAGCCGAAAAGTACTCGACGATGTAAAAACTAGGGTTGCGTAAGACAATGAATCGATCCTCTCTTTGTCCCTCGACTCCCCCTTATATAGGAGGCGGAGCCGAGGGATTCGTAATACACAGGTTACAGAGTCCGGGAGGGTTTCTAACCCGTCCCGTAAAATTACAAGTCTATATTTCCTAATACAACTCTAGCTTTCCTTAGTACTAATATGGGCTTCCGAATCTCCATATTCATCGAGTCGTGGGCCTTCAGTAAACCCCGGGTACCATCTTCGGCAGGCCCATTGGGGATGCCTATGTCAGTGGGCCCAGCAATACCCCCAGGTTTCGCCCCAGCTCAAGCGGAGGGTTTACCCCAAGAAACAACAAGCCGCCGATGCAGATGTCACGTCCGGGTTTTCAGAACCGGAGTGGAGGAAACCCTAGGCCAGGAGGCCACAACAACCACAACAACAACCCCCACCATGCCAACACCAACCACTTCAACCGCGCCCCGATGAGAGCCCCCAACAACAATAACTCCAACACTGCTCCGAGGACTGGGAGCAACGCTGTTCCCATCACCCCCAAGGACAAGTCCACCATCACTTGTTATGAGTGTGGAGTGGTGGGTCACTATTCCAATGAGTGCCCCAAGAGACTCGCCAAGACAGCCGCCAACACCTTTGGCCCTGCTCAGCAACAACGCCGTGTCGCCAACGGCAAGAAGTTCACCCCCAACAACCCGAACAACCGCAGCGGCCGCCTCTTTCACATGAGTGCGGAAGAAGCCCAGGAGGCCCCAGATGTCGTGATGGGTATGTTCTCTGTTAACTCAATACCTGCAAGAGTGTTGTTTGATTCTGGAGCGTCGCATTCGTTTGTTACAGAAGATTTTGCATGCACTAGTAAGATCCAACCCATCAGTTTGAAGCATGTCATGATAGTTCAAATACCTGGTTCAACAACTAAAGCTAGAAAAATTTGCAAAGATGTGCCTATCAGAATTCATGAAATAGATTTTTATGCAAATTTGATTGTTCTGGGAACAAAAGGTTTGGAAGTAGTACTGGGTATGGATTGGATGTCGAAACATCATGGACTGATTGATTGTGCCAAGAAGGCCATCACCATGACTAGTAGCACCGGAATGTTAGTCGAGCACATATCTGAAAGACTGCCCAGAAAGTTTACCTGCAACAGAGTCTAGCCAAACCCACCTTGGATCAGATCAGGGTCGTCTGTCGATACCCCGATGTGTTTCCTGATGATCTACCCGGTATGCCCCCAGATCGGGATATCGAGTTTATCATTGAGTTAATCCCTGGAAGAGGACCTATAGCCCAGAGAGCCTATAGTATGAACCCGGTGGAGTTAGTGGAACTGAAGAAGCAACTGGATGATATGTTGTTCAAATGTCTGATTCGACCAAGTGCGTCGCCTTGGAGATCCCTAGTTTTGTTTGTGGACAAGAAGGAAGGTGCCACTCGTTTATGTACGGATTACCGTAAGCTTAACGATGTCACATCAAGAACAAGTATCCTCTGCCAAAGATAGAAGATCTGTTTGACCAGCTGACCGGTGCCAAAGTGTTCTCTAAGATTGATCTTAGGACTGGTTACCACCAACTGAAGATTCGTGCCACCGATATCCCCAAAACTGCCTTTACCACCAGATATGGATTGTATGAGTACAATGTCATGTCATTTGGATTGACCAATGCCCCCGCTTACTTCATGAATCTCATGAATAAGATCTTTATGAACTTCTTGGATAAGTTTGTCGTTGTCTTCTTCGACGACATCCTTATCTACTCCAAATCCGAAGAAGAACATGAGCAACATTTGGAAGTTGTCCTAGATACCCTTTGATGTCTACGGGAGCTTCTATTCTTGTAGACAGTGTTGGGCCTCCAAGAGCAGAGGTTTGTAGAACAGCAGCAAGTTTCCCTTAAGTGGATTACCCAAGGTTTATCGATCTCAGGGAGGAAGAGGTCAAAGATATCCCTCTCATGCAACCCTGCAACCACAAAGCAAGAAGTCTCTTGTGTCCCCAACACACCTAATAGGTGCACTAGTTCGGCGAAGAGATAGTGAAATACAGGTGGTATGAATAAGTAGTGGCAACGGCACCAGAAAAGTGCTTTGCCCAGAACAGTAAACAAGCAGTAGTAACGCAGCGAGTAGTAACGCGTAAGAAACGAGTAAACAAGCAGCGATAGTAGTATTTAGGAACAAGGCCTAGGGATTAGACTTTCACTAGTGGACACTCTCAACATTGATCACATAACAGAATAGATAAATGCATACTCTACACTTTTGTTGGATGATGAACACATTGCGTAGGATTACACGAACCCTCAATGCCGGAGTTAACAAGCTCCACAATAATGCTCATATTTTAGTAACCTTTAGTGTAAGATAGATCAAAAGACTAAACCAAGTACTAGCATAGCATGCACACTGTCACCTTCATGCATATGTAGGAGGAATAGATCACATCAATATTATCATAGCAATAGTTAACTTCGCAATCTACAAGAGATCATGATCATAGCATAAACCAAGTACTAACACGGTGCACACACTGTCACCTTTGCACACGTGCAGGAGGAATAAAACTACTTTAATAACATTGCTAGAGTAACACATAGATAAATTGTGATAAAAACACATTGCAATCATAAAGAGATATAAATAAGCACCTCACTATGCCATTCAACAGTGAATAAGTATTCTGTGAAATATAGCCTAAGAGACCCACACGGTGCACACACTGTCACCTTTACACACGTGGGACAAGGAGTCTCCGGAGATCACATAGGTAAAACTCACTTGACTAGCATAATGACATCTAGATTACAAGCATCATCATATGAATCTCAATCATGTAAGGCAGCTCATGAGATTATTGTATTGAAGTACATAGGAGAGAGATGAACCACATAGCTACCGGTACAGCCCCGAGCCTCGATGGAGAACTACTCCCTCCTCATGGGAGCAGCAGCGGTGATGAAGATGGCGGTGGAGATGGCAGCGGTGTCGATGGAGAAGCCTTCCGGGGGCACTTCCCCGCTCCGCCAGGGTGCCGGAACAGAGACTCCTGTCCCCCAGATCTTGGCTTCGCGATGGCGGCGGCTCTGGAAGGTTTTCCGTATCGTGGTTTTTCGTATCAGGGTTTTCTCGACGGAGGCTTTAAATAGGCGGAAGGGCAGCGTCAGAGGGTCGAAGAGGCGGCAGCACCATAGGCTGGCGCGGCCGGGGCCCGGGCCGCGCCACCCTATCATCTGGGCCCACAGGGCCCCTCTCGGCGGCTCTCGGGTGTTCTGGATGCTTCCGGTGAAAATAGGAACCCGGGTCTTTATTTCGTCCGATTCCGAGAATATTTCGTTACTAGGATTTCTGAAACCAAAAACAGCGAGAAAACAGAATCGGCACTTCGGCATCTTGTTAATAGGTTAGTTCCGGAAAATGCACGAATATGACATAAAGTGTGCATAAAACATGTAGGTATCATCAATAATATGGCATGGAACATAAGAAATTATCGATACGTCGGAGACGTATCAAGCATCCCCAAGCTTAGTTCTCGCTCGTCCCGAGCAGAGTAAAACGATAACAAAGATAATTTCTGAAGTGACATGCCATCATAAACTTGATCATATTGTAAACATATGTAATGAATGCAGCGATCAAAACAATGGTAATGACATGAGTAAACAAATGAATCATAAAGCAAAGACTTTTCATGAATAGTACTTCAAGACAAGCATCAATAATTCTTGCATAAGAGTTAACTCATAAAGCAATAAATCAGAGTAAAGGTATTGAAGCAACACAAAGGAAGATTAAGTTTCAGCAGTTGCTTTCAACTTGTAACATGTATATCTCATGGATAATTGTCAACATAGAGTAATATAACAAGTACAATATGCAAGTATGTAGGAATCAATGCACAGTTCACACAAGTGTTTGCTTCTTGAGGTGGAGAGAGATAGGTGAACTGACTCAACATAAAAGTAAAGAGAATGGTCCTTCAAAGAGGAAAGCATCGATTGCTATATTTGTGCTAGAGCTTTTATTTTGAAAACATGAAACAATTTTGTCAACGGTAGTAATAAAGCATATGAGTTATGTACATTATATCTTACAAGTTGCAAGTCTCATGCATAGTATACTAATAGTGCCCGCACCTTGTCCTAATTAACTTGGACTACCGGATCTTTGCAATGCACATGTTTTGACCAAGTGTCACAATGGGGTACCTCCATGCCGCCTGTACAAAGGTCTAAGGAGAAAGCTCGCATTTTGGATTTCTCGCTTTTGATTATTCTCAACTTAGACATCCATACCGGGACAACATGGACAACGGATAATGGACTCCTCTTTAATGCATAAGCATGTGGCAACAATTATTATTCTCATATGAGATTGAGGATATATGTCCAAACTGAAACTTCCACCATGAATCATGGCTTTAGTTAGCGGCCCAAAGTTCTTCTCTAACAATATGCATGCTCCAACCATGAAGGTGGTAGATCTCTCTTACTTCGGACAAGACGGACATGCATAGCAACTCACATGATATCCAACAAAGAATAGTTGATGGCGTCCCCGTAAACATGGTTATCGCTCAACAAGCAACTTAATAAGAGATAAAGTGCATAAGTACATATTCAATACCACAATAGTTTTTAAGCTATTTGTCCCATGAGCTATATATTGCAAAGGTGAATGATGGAATTTTAAAGGTAGCACTCAAGCAATTTACTTTGGAATGGCGGATAAATACCATGTAGTAGGTAGGTATGGTGGACACAAATGGCATAGTGGTTGGCTCAAGTATTTGGGATGCATGAGAAGTATTCCCTCTCGATACAAGGTTTAGGCTAGCAAGGTTATTTGAAACAAACACAAGGATGAACGGTACAGCAAAACTCACATAAAATACATATGGTAAACATTATAAGACTCCATACCGTCTTCCTTGTTGTTCAAAACTCAATACTAGATGTTATCTAGACTTTAGAGAAACCAAATATGCAAACCAAATTAGCAAGCTCTAAGTATTTCTTCATTAATGGGTGCAAAGTATATGATGCAAGAGCTTAAACATGAGCACAACAATTGCCAAGTATCAAATTATCCAAGACATTATAGCAATTTACTACATGTATCATTTTCCAATTCCAACCATATAACAATTTAACGAAGAAGAAACTTCGCCATGAATACTATGAGTAGAGCCTAAGGACATATTTGTCCATATGCTACAGCGGAGCGTGTCTCTCTCCCATAAAGTGAATGCTA
Source organism: Lolium rigidum (assembly GCF_022539505.1). Taxonomy (NCBI): domain Eukaryota; kingdom Viridiplantae; phylum Streptophyta; class Magnoliopsida; order Poales; family Poaceae; genus Lolium; species Lolium rigidum. The sequence continues at coordinate 271,876,874 of NC_061514.1, forward strand.
GGATCCATTTTATTCAAACAAAACAAAAAACAAAAACAAACCGACGCTCCAAGCAAAGTGCATAAGATGTGACGGAATAAAAATATAGTTTCAGGGGAGGAACCCGATAATGTTGTCGATGAAGAAGGGGATGCCTTGGGCATCCCCAAGCTTAGACGCTTGAGTCTTCTTAGAATATGCAGGGGTGAACCACCGGGGCATCCCCAAGCTTAGAGCTTTCACTCTCCTTGATCATATTGCATCATACTCCTCTCTTGATCCTTGAAAACTTCCTCCACACCAAACTCGAAACAACTCATTAGAGGGTTAGTGCATAATAAAAATTCACATGTTCAGAGGTGACACAATCATTCTTAACACTTCTGGACATTGCATAAAGCTACTGGACATTAGTGGATCAAAGAAATCCACCCAACACAGCGAAAGAAGCAATGCGAAATAAAAGGCAGAATCTGTCAAAACAGAACAGTCCGTAAAGACGAATTTTAAAAGGGCACCAGACTTGCTCAAATGAAAATTCCCAAATTGAATGAAAGTTGCGTACATATCTGAGGATCACTCACGTAAATTGGCATAATTTTCTGAGTTACCTACAGAGAATTAGACCCAGATTCATGACAGCAAAGAAATCTGGAACTGCGCAGTAATCCAAATCTAGTATTTACTTTACTATCAAAGACTTTACTTGGCACAACAAAACATAAAACTAAGATAAGGAGAGGTTGCTACAGTAGTAAACAACTTCCAAGACACAAATATAAAACAAATTACTGTAGCAAAATAACACATGGGTTATCTCCCAAGAAGTTCTTTCTTTATAGCCATTAAGATGGGCTCAGTAGTTTTAATGTTGTGCTCGCAGGAAATAGTTTTTGGAGCAAAAAGAGAGCTTCAAGAGGTGAATTCAAAACAAATTTAAGTCTAACATGCTTCCTATGAAGAGGAATCTTGTACACAAATGAATTCATGAAGAACAAAGTGACAAGCATAAGAGGATAAAACACGAGTAACTTCAAGATTCTCGACATAAAAAGGGGAAACTTAATATTATTAAGATGCATATAACCATATTTCCCTCTCTCATAATAACTTTCAGTAGCATCATTGATGAAATCCACAATATACCCATCACTTAAAACATTCTTATCATGGTTCATATGCATAGAAGTATCATTAAATTTGGCATAAGAAAAGTTATTCTCATTAATAGTAATTGGAGCAAGATTATTATCAAGAATTTGAACATGGTAAACAAATTGCATATTAAGGGAATTGTTTTTGGTAATCCAATCATGACTATGACAAGTTTCATAAGGATAGAGAACCTATATCATAGCATTCTTTATAATAATCATCGAGAGATCGGGGGCACGAGTGTCATCATAGGAAATAGAATAGTTATCTTTCACAGTCGGTTTATCTGTGTCCACACCATCATTGTTATTAGAAGGAGATGTATCAAGAACATAATGACCAGTAGCTAAAGGATTTTCAAACACCTCTTCCCCAAGCTTAGAGCTTTCTATATTATGGGAGGAAGCATGGATAGTACTGACACTATGGCAATTATTATCATCATTTTCAGAATTAGTTTCCCAGAGATTTGTAATATCAAAAGTAGTGTGCTCATTCAAATCATGATCGCTAATGTATGTAAAGGGCATAGGAAGATCATCGTATTCAGATTCATTGTCACAATAATCATTAGGAGCAACATACTTACGGTTACCTAGCGTTATCTCATTCACGCGGGGATACGCCGTTACCTCTTTCTTTTTATTCTCCTTCTTCTTCTTCTTCTCTTCCTTCTCCTCGTTCCCTTTTTTAGGAGGAAGAGGCTTGAAGGGTGGCTTGTCCGCATAACCTGATTTACTTTCAGAAACAATAGAAGAAACTTGGGAGGATCCCTCCTTTTCATTAATTAGTTGAAAACACACAACGGTCCTATCATATTTTGGCAAGGTGTCATCTTCTAAAATATTTTGTATGTAAGTATTTGTATGGCTATTATCAATGCAATAAGAAAAACACCCATGCAGGACATCATCAACATCAAGATCACTCATATGTAACAAAGAGATTTTTCTCGACAGTTCTTCACACCCCAAAAATAAAGTAAGTTCATCATGCCGATTAGGAGTAATTTCATCATCACAATACAAATTTGCAGCACTTATTGGGTTCAAATTATCATTGGAGGAGCATTGAAAATTAAAATGACCCACTTCATGGCAAACTTCACAAATAAAAGGATAGAGGGCACAAACTTTTTTACCAAGATCATCTAGAGCCCTAAACCACTTTCTAGTTTTTTCATTAGCATGATGGATACAATATTCATCTTTGATTTGATTAATTCCACAAGGTCTATGTATTCCACAAAAATTAACATGCTTATAGGAAATAACATTCTTAGGAGTTTGAGCATGCTCATTACAATAATTAACAACAATTTCATTCTTCATGCAAGCCTTTTTAAAAGGTTCATGATACTTATCAAAATTATTTTTAGGCAATTCTAAATGAGATGCAAAGGCTTTATAAAGATTTGCAGCAACTTGAGAGTCAAGACCATAAGTAGCACTCATATTTCGAAATTTATCGGTATCCATAAAAGTTTCAATGCATTCATAATCATAATTTATACCTGACTCTTTACCTTTGTCGTTCTCCCAATCTTCAGCGTTCTCCTTAATCCGATCAAGAAGATCCCTTTTAAACTCTTCTTTGTTGCGCGTGAATGATCCGGAACAAGTAGCATCCAGCAAGGTCTTATCTTGAAAAGAAAGTCTTGCATAGAAATTATCAATGATGATATTACCTGGAAGCTCATGATTGGGGCATTTGAGCATTAAAGACTTCAATCTCTCCCATGCTTGGGCAATACTCTCTCCATCATGAGGCCAGAAATTATATATTCGGTTTCGGTCTTTGTGAATTTCACTTGGAGGATAGAATTTAGAATAAAATAGAGGCACAATATCCTTCCAATCAAGAGAATGCTCATCTTTTAGCAGTTTATGCCAATGCGCCGCTTTACCAGTCAACGACATAGAGAATAATTTCTTCTTCACTTCATCCATAGAGATACCTGCACACTTGAATAACCCGCATAATTCATGCAAAAACAGTAAATGATCTCCAGGATGCACAGTTCCATCCCCTTCATAGCGGTTATCCATAACATGTTCAATAATTTTCATAGGTATTTTATATGGGATACTTTTAGTAGGTGCATTTAAAATATCACAAGCATCATTAGAGTTATCGCATATGGGAGATAAAGTGTTATCAGAGCAAATTTTCTCACTCTGAAGATGGGAAGCTAAAAAGTTCACAAAAACTAGCTTCCCCAAGCTTAGACTTCTCCATAGCATTAGCAGTAATTGCATTCATACTAATAACATCGCTACTAGCATGCAAATGAGGTTCCATTGGTTTTTTAATGTTTGCACCAAACAATTCTAAATCAGGAAAAAGATTAAAAAGCTCACTAAATTTTTTTGTTGTTTTCCATTATGCCTAACTAGTGTAAACAAGAAACAAAAAGATGCAATTGCAGGATCTAAAGGAAATAGCTTCGAGCACAAACACAATGGCGCCAGAAAAGTATTGTTACCTGGAACCGGAGTATGAGTGCCTTTTTACCTTTCCTCCTCGGCAACGGCGCCGTGAAAAGTGCTTGATGTCTACGGGAGCTTCTATTCTTGTAGACGAGTGTTGGGCCTCCGGGAGCAGAGGTTTGTAGAACAGCAGACAAGTTTCCCTTAAGTGGATTACCCAAGGTTTATCGATCTCGGGGAGGAAGAGGTCAAAGATATCCCTCTCATGCAACCCCGCAACCACAAAGCAAGAAGTCTCTTGTGTCCCCAACACACCTAATAGGTGCACTAGTTCGGCGAAGAGATAGTGAAATACGGGTGGTATGAATAAGTAGTGGCAACGGCACCGGAAAAGTGCTTTGCCCGTAACAGTAAACAAGCGGTAGTAACGCAGCAGTAGTAACGCGATAGAAACAAGTAAACAAGCAGCGATAGTAGTATTTAGGAACAAGGCCTAGGGATTAGACTTTCACTAGTGGACACTCTCAACATTGATCACATAACGAATAGATAAATGCATACTCTACACTTTTGTTGGATGATGAACACATTGCGTAGGATTACACGAACCCTCAATGCCGGAGTTAACAAGCTCCACAATAATGCTCATATTTTAGTAACCTTTAGTGTAAGATAGATCAAAAGACTAAACCAAGTACTAGCATAGCATGCACACTCGTCACCTTCATGCATATGTAGGAGGAATAGATCACATCAATATTATCATAGCAATAGTTAACTTCGCAATCTACAAGAGATCATGATCATAGCATAAACCAAGTACTAACACGGTGCACACACTTGTCACCTTTGCACACGTGCAGGAGGAATAAAACTACTTTAATAACATTGCTAGAGTAACACATAGATAAATTGTGATACAAACACATTGCAATCATAAAGAGATATAAATAAGCACCTCACTATGCCATTCAACAGTGAATAAGTATTCTGTGAAATATAGCCTAAGAGACCCACACGGTGCACACACTGTCACCTTTACACACGTGGGACAAGGAGTCTCCGGAGATCACATAGGTAAAACTCACATGACTAGCATAATGACATCTAGATTACAAGCATCATCATATGAATCTCAATCATGTAAGGCAGCTCATGAGATTATTGTATTGAAGTACATAGGAGAGAGATGAACCACATAGCTACCGGTACAGCCCCGAGCCTCGATGGAGAACTACTCCCTCCTCATGGGAGCAAGCAGCAGTGATGAAGATGGCGGTGGAGATGGCAGCGGTGTCGATGGAGAAGCCTTCCGGGGCACTTCCCCGCTCCGGCAGGGTGCCGGAACAGAGACTCCTGTCCCCGCGATCTTGGCTTCGCGATGGCGGCGGCTCTGGAAGGTTTTCCGTATCGTGGTTTTTCGTATCAGGGTTTTCTCGACGGAGGCTTTAAATAGGCGGAAGGGCAGCGTCAGAGGGTCGAAGAGGCGGCGGCACCATAGGCTGGCGCGGCCAGGGCCCAGGCCGCGCCACCCTATCATCTGGGGCCCACAGGGCCCCCCTCTGGCGGCTCTCGGGTGTTCTGGATGCTTCCGGTGAAAATAGGAACCTGGGTCTTGATTTCGTCCGATTCCGAGAATATTTCGTTACTAGGATTTCTGAAACCAAAAACAGCAGAAAACAGACAATCGGCACTTCGGCATCTTGTTAATAGGTTAGTTCCAGAAAATGCACGAATATGACATAAAGTGTGCATAAAACATGTAGGTATCATCAATAATATGGCATGGAACATAAGAAATTATCGATACGTCGGAGACGTATCACCCTTCGGGAGCATCAGTTGTACGCCAAGTTCAGCAAGTGTGAGTTTTGGTTAAAGGAAGTAGGATACCTGGGACATATCTTGTCTGCAGGAGGAATTGCCGTTGACCCCTCAAAAATCAAGACCGTTGAAGAATGTAAAGCCCCAACCACTCAGACTGAGGTCCGTGCATTTCTCGGATTGGCGGGATATTACCGCCGGTTCGTTGAAGGATTCTCGAGCATAGCAAGACCAATGACGCAATTGTTGAAGAAAGACAAGAAGTTTGAATGGACTGAGAAATGCGAAGAGAGTTTCCAACAACTCAAGAGCAGATTGACCTCAGCCCCAATATTGATCATGCCGGACATCACCAAGCCATTTGACGTATACTGTGATGCATCCAAGATTGTTCTTGGATGTGTGTTGATGCAAGAAGGCAAAGTGATCTCATACCTGTCAAGGCAACTGAAGCAACACGAGCAGAATTATCCAACCCATGACTTAGAACTAGCAGCCGTTGTTTTGGCCCTGAAAGTATGGCGTCATTACCTCATGGGTAATCGATGCGAGATCTATTCGGATCACAAGAGCTTGAAGTATATCTTCACTCAGAAGGATCTGAATATGAGGCAGCGCAGATGGATAGAGCTAATCAAGGATTATGATATGGAAATTCACTATCACCCCGGCAAGGCCAATGTGGTAGCGGATGCCCTGAGTAGACTGCCGTGTCAGTTGAACTCCATGATCGCAATCGAGCAACCCAGCCTATTTCATGAGTTTGAACAGTTTAGACTTGAACTCGTTAGCGAAGGATTTCTAGCCAGCATTGAACTCCAACCTACCTTGCTTAGTAAGATCAAGGAAGCCAAGAAGGGAAATGCTAGCATTGATGGGATCCAGAGCCAAATAGCTGCAGGAAAGGCACCAGGATTCACTGAAGATGAAGAAGGAGTGCTTTGGTACAACGAACGCCTATGTGTGCCGTCAGATTCAGAGTTGAAGCAAGTTATCCTGAAAGAAGCCCATGACACCCTTTACTCTATTCATCCCGGAGGAACCAAGATGTACCAAGATTTGAAAGAACAATTTTGGTGGCATGGAATGAAGAGAGAGATTGGAAGCTATATCGCCAAGTGTGATATCTGTCAACGAGTCAAAGCGGAACTTCAACGACCCGCAGGTTTGCTGCAACCCCTGCAGATTCCCGAATGGAAGTGGGATTCTGTAGGAATGGACTTCATCACCGGATTGCCCAAATCTAGTAAAGGAAATGATTCTATTTGGGTAGTGGTCGATAGATTGACCAAGGTAGCTCATTTCATCCCCGTCAAGACCACCTATCAAGGACCAAGACTTGCCGAGTTATATATCTCACGGATAGTCAGCCTGCACAGAACCCCGAAGTCAATAGTGTCAGATAGAGGATCCCAATTCACCTCAAGATTCTGGCAGAAAGTACATGAAGGACTAGGAACCCGGCTGAATTTCAGCACCGCCTATCACCCGCAGACTGATGGACAGACTGAACGAGTCAATCAAATACTGGAAGATATGTTGAGAGCATGTGTGCTTGAGTATGGATCCAAGTGGGAAGACTGCTTGCCGTACGCAGAATTCTCATACAACAACAGCTATCAAGCCAGTTTGCAAATGGCCCCCTTTGAAGCACTGTACGGAAGGAAGTGCCGTACCCCTCTGAATTGGTCGGAAGTCGGAGAGAGTCAAGTCTCTGGACCAGATATTCTCCGCGAAGCTGAAGAGAAGGTTCACAAGATCCGCGAATACCTCAAGACAGCCCAATCAAGACAGAAGAGCTACGCCGACAAGAGACGCCGAGAGATGACCTTCGAGATCGGAGATTTCGTGTATCTCAAAGTATCCCCCCCCCCTTAAAGGAATGCAGAGATTCCAGCTTAGAGGAAAGCTTGCACCCCGATATGTTGGACCCTTCAAAGTCCTGAGTCGCCGAGGAGAAGTATCCTATCAACTGGAGTTAACAGAAGAAATGTCAGCGGTACACAATGTGTTTCACATCTCGTTACTCCGGAAGTGCTTGGAAGTACCGGAGAAGACCGAGGTTTTCAAGAACATCGATCATCGAGCTGTGGATATCAACTCAGATTTGACCTACCGCGAAGTACTGATGCGTGTAGTTGACACGTCCGTTGGGAACCCCAAGAGGAAGGTGTGATGCGCACAGCAGCAAGTTTCCCTCAGTAAGAAACCAAGGTTTAATCGAACCAGTAGGAGTCAAGAAGCACGTTGAAGGTTGATGGCGGAGGAGTGTAGTGCGGCGCAATACCAGGGATTCCGGCGCCAACGTGGAACCTGCACAACACAATCACAGAACTTTGCCCCAACGTAACAGTGAGGTTGTCAATCTCACCGGCTTGCTGTAAACAAAGGATTAGATGTATAGTGTGGATGATAATGGTTGTTTGCGAAAAACAGTAAAGAACAATTGCAGTAGATTGTATTCATATGTAAAGAATAGGACCGGGGTCCACATATCACTAGTGGTGTCTCTCCCATAAGATAGCAGATGTTGGGTGAACAAATTACAGTTGGGCAATTGACAAATAAAGAAGGCATAACAATGCACATACATATATCATGATGAGTACTATGAGATTTAATCAGGGCATTACGACAAAGTACATAGACCGCTATCCAGCATGCATCTATGTCTAAAAAGTCCACTTTCAGGTTATCATCTGAACCCCTTCCAGTATTAAGTTGCAAACAACAGAAAATTTCATTAAGTATGGTGCGTAATGTAATCAACACAAATATCCTTAGACAAAGCATCGATGTTTTATCCCTAGTGGCAACATCACATCCACAACCTTAGAACTTTCTGTCACTGTCCCAGATTTAATGGAGGCATGAACCCACTATCGAGTATAAATACTCCCTCTTGGAGTCACAAGTATCAACTTGGCCAGAGCCTCTACTAGCAACGGAGAGCATGCAAGAACATAAATAACATATATGATAGATTGATAATCAACTTGACATAGTATTCAATATTCATCGGATCCCAACAAACACAACATGTAGGATTACAGATAGATGATCTTGATCATGATAGGCAGCTCACAAGATCTAACATGATAGCACAATGAGGAGAAGACAACCATCTAGCTACTGCTATGGACCCATAGTCTAGGGGTGAACTACTCACACATCGATCCGGAGGCGATCATGGCGATGAAGAGACCTCCGGGAGATGATTCCCCTCTCCGGCAGGGTGCCGGAGGCGATCTCCTGAATCCCCCGAGATGGGATTGGCGGCGGCGGCATCTCTGGAAGGTTTTCCGTATCGTGGCTCTCGGTACTGGGGGTTTCGCGACGAAGGCTTTAAGTAGGCGGAAGGGAAGGTCAAGGGGCGTCACAAGGGGCCCACACAACAGGGCCGCGCGGCCAGGGTGCAGGCCGCGCCGCCCTGGTGTGTCACCACCTCGTGGCCCCACTTCGTTTCCTCTTCGGACTTCTGGAAGCTTCGTGCAAAAATAGGACCCTGGGCGTTGATTTCGTCCAATTCCGAGAATATTTCCTTACTAGGATTTCTGAAACCAAAAACAGCAGAAAACAACAGAATCGGCTCTTCGGCATCTCGTCAATAGGTTAGTGCCGGAAAATGCATAATAATGACATATAATGTGTATAAAACATGTGAGTATCATCATAAAAGTACCATGGAACATAAGAAATTATAGATACGTTTGGGACGTATCAAGTACCTATTCGCATCTTGGAAGAAGCCTTCAGAACCACCCGCACCAGGAGTATCAAGTTTCTGAAGATCCAATGGAGTAACCATACCGAAGAAGAAGCCACTTGGGAGCGAGAAGATTACATGAAGACGGAATACCCAGATCTCTTTAGTACCTAGTTTTCTTCAAGATCTCGGTACGAGATCTTTTGTAAGGGGGAAGAGTTTGTAACATCCCAGGTTTCAACGAAATAAATAAAGAGAGGGGAGTTTCAAATACTCAAAATTTACAACTAACAAAAACTTTATTTATTTATCTAGTGCTACATATAGTATTATGCATAGTGTGCATTCTTCTTGTGTGCATTTGCCATGATGAGTGTTTATTGTTGATCAAGGGAGATTAAACCCTAATGCATAATCCTAGAACCCCTTTTTGAAAAAAATAAAAGAAATGAAACATGGCCATTTGCACTCACCTACAACTTTGGCCAATTATGCAAAACCCTAATCAAGGCCACCATTGCTTGCTCTCTTAGTTGTGAAACACTTATCTATCAATAACAAACACAATTGCATCCAAGAAACCAGAATCAAATCAAAAGAAAATTCAAAACTCACTTACATATGATAATGGTCAAATGTGGGATTTATAAAATGTTGCCCACTTTGCACCCCTGGTTTGGAATATTCTTAAACAAAACTTGGTCAACCCTTTCCACCTCATCCAAGACCATGTCAAGGTGAACCATTTTGATGTTGACCACTAGGGTTGACTCTGCCCAGGTTGACCAGAAAAGAGATGACAAGAGGAGACTTTGAAACAAAGAGAAGATGAACCCAAATTTGAAATCCTGCAAACCAGCACCAAATTGACCACCACCACCACCATTCTACTTCTCTAATTATATAAATGAAATGCACCAAAAAGAATTTCAAAATTCGAATAAAAATTTCATGCGGCCATTGTGTCGAACACATGGCAGGCACAAATCTGGAATTGTAATACACCTCATTGTCCACTGGTTTTTGGGCTAAACCACTTTTGGTTTGTGATCATTTTGCTCTCCTGCATCCCCTGCATCAGTGCATGTCCTTGCTTGTGCTTATTAAAGTGAGGAGAGAACACATTTTGCACCATGCCGTGCACATGCCGGCCACCTTTGCCCTCTCTTTCTCCGACCTCTCTATCTCACCCAAACCTTGTCCAGTACACTCCCCTGGCCACGTTGATCATCACCATGCCCAGCTGGAACTCACGCGGCGCCAGCATTGGTCGAGCCAGGCCGTGCCCAGCAAGCCCAGTACGTGCCAGCACGCGCGCTCACCGCGCACTAGACGCGCCAGAGCGGCAAGCCGTGCCGTCGCCTCAGTCCTCCCCTGCAAGCCTACCTCTGCGTCGAGCAACGTCTCCCTCCCCTCTAGCTGCTAGACATGCTCAATGGCGCGCAGAAGCCCCGTCGCCCTCGTCCTCGCCGGAGACTGCCGCCAAGTACCGCGGCATGATTAGCACGCGCCCGAGCCATCTCTTCATGCTTTTTCTGCGCCAGCAGCACGCTGAGCCTCACCATGCCGTCGCCCATCGATTGCCGTCCTCGCCTTGCCCCTTTACGCCTCAGAACGGCCGCGCCATGGACGACCTCTCTCAGCACCCGCGGCACCCCTCACGATCCTATAAATAGAGCACTCCCGCAGCTTAACCATTCACACCATCCAACTCTCCTCCCTTCCCTGCTTCTCCTCGAACCAACAGCTAGTCCAATTATCACCGGAGTCGCCGCAATTTGAAGATCGAAGCCGCCAGTACCCGAAGGTTGCCGCCATCGATTGGAGCCTCCCCAAGCGCTGCTACCTGTACCAGTCGACTCAGCACCCTCGCCAATGTCGCCGCGCACCTCGCCGTCGACCGCGGGAATGCCGGTAGGCCCTCCGACCCCCTAGGTTCGCCGCCAGAGCATAGGGTTCTCGCCGGAGAAGACGACGATCGTGCACCGCACGACCGCGTTCTAATCCAACGTCTCACCATCCTCGTACCGTTTCGCGCGTTTAAAAGACACTGACGGGTGGATCCCACATCATCAGATGGCCCACTCGCGCTGGACGCGTTGCTGGGCTGGGTTTGTCTGTTTAATTCGTTTGGGCCCGTTAGGCTTTTTCCGCGCGGCCCAGAAATTCAAATCTAGTTTAATTCTTTTAACTCAAATCCAACACTGGTGTCAACTTCGAATTTGAATAGTTTAAAATCTACTGCACAAAATTTAGAAAACTTTATATCTATGGAAAGCCCATGAAATTATCTAAACAATGTCACTGGTCTCACCCTCAAATTCATAGTAGAATTCAAATGATAAAAATGACAAGGCAGGGACTTTTACAATTTGAAACTTTATTTAAAATTCAACCATAATTGATTTTGAGTTGATTCCAACTCTCATAAATCACAAATGATATACTCTAATTGATTATGCAAAAAGATAACCAAGTTCTTTGTATGATCATGTACTAGAGCAAAATAATGGCTATGGAGCCATTTCTAGTTCATTTAAATCCTTTAAATTAAATTGTGTAAATAGTATGAGAGCTACTCTCTCATTTAAATCTTGATCCTTAGTAATTCAATATGAGGTAATATCCTTAGTCTAATAAACCTCATATTTCCTTACTTAGTGATTTTAAATCATTACCATGTTGTTATTAAAATACATGAGGTGTAGCACCTCATTTAAATTATACTCCCACATAATAGATATGAAATGTTGACCTTGGTCAACCTATATTTCATACCTTATTATTATTTGAGGAGATTAAATCTTAATAGGAGTTAATGAGAGGAAATTATTTTTCTTCAAAGAATTAATTCTCGAACCAAATCAATATTTCTAATGAGAGGAAATTCTTTTTTCTCTTAAATAAGAAAACCAAGTAAATCACCATGCTTGATTGATGTGATGCTAGAATAAACTTGTGTGAACCTTTGGTGTGTTTAGTCTAGCATGAAAGTTTAGTTTGGTGATTGTATACCTCGTATTCGTGTATAGACGCTAGTAACGAGGAGTATCAAGAGGAGGAAGGCTACTCCCAGGAGGAGGAGGAAAACTTTGACCACTACCCTGCTCAAGGCAAGCTAACACTCTTGCAAAGCACCTTGTGCAAAGCTCTACAAGAGCAAGGCACCATCACTCTTTTCTTTATGTCTAATCAACCTATCCCATGTTTTTACCTTGCAATTATTTTGCTTATTGTATTTCAAAGCTTATTTTTGATTCATGCTTCACTTGGTCTAGAGTAGAATAAGAGGACCCAAGTTAGCCTAGAGCAAATCAAAGCTAGATAGCACCCCTCATGAATAGATGCTATTGCTAACTAAATAAAATTGACTACTCTAGATGGGAACTTGTGAAATGACTTTGAAAGGTTTTGAAGGTGAAGGTGACCTGAATGCCTTGGTGAATTTTGATGAAAACTGATGATTGAGTTTTGAATGCGATACCTTTCCAATTATACAAGTACCCCCACAATACCTGATTATGGGTAGGGCTTAACTGGAAGTTTGTGTGTCTTAGTATGGGTTCCCTCTAACAAGCATCATAGGGGTTATGCCGAGGCTGCCTCCGTTAAAGTAAAATGATGTGAATATGAGGTGAATGTACGACCCAAGCCCTGTGCAGTTCCCGGGTTGACGGTTTGTCTTCACCGGGAGGCCAAACTCATGGGGAGAGGTGCCTATACTAGGGTATATAAGTGAAAGGTTAGGGTTGATGATCCGCGTACTGAGTTACGATGATTCGGGGTTATCCTCGACGGATGTAATCAAAAGTTGTGGCACAAGAGTACAACCTCTGCAGAGTGTTAAACCTATTCGAATAGTTGTGTCCACGGTTACGGACGATTGGAAAGGCTATATTGTTCCTTGTCAGAACTTTTGTCTTAAAAAGGATGGGTGAATTGAAAGGTGACTTGACTTGAATTACCATTGATTTGGTGGGAATGACACTAATGTTCCCACTTGAGTTAGTTAGCTAAAATGAGGATTTCTTTACTAAATGTTTATGAACTAAACTTGGCTTTATGCAAATAAACCTAGAGCTTAGCACCCCTTACTAAAGTTGTTAAGTATTACATTAGTATTGGTTTGCGAGTACTTTAAAGTACTCACGGCTGTGTCCCTGGTTCTTCAAATGCCAGACTATGAAGAGGAGCCACAGTATCAAGATGACGGACAACAGGACGTCTACGATAACTAGGAGCATCTTCTAACGGCAAGCGTTGCCTGTGGAATAGATAGTCCACTACTACTTCGCTTCCGCTACGTTTTGTGTTGTTGAACAATCTATTTGTGTAATATTGGATCATGTGATCCATTATTGTAAGACATGTATGTGTTGTAATAAATGATGACTCTATGCTACTTAAACTATTATGTCTCGCAAAAACAATCTTCCTGGGATTGCGATGTATGGCATAATAGGCATCTGGACTTAAAAATCCGGGTGTTGACACCCATGTAGAAAAAAATAGGATATGTAGGCAATAAATCTCCATTTATTTGCAACAAAACATGTTAAAATGTGTCACTGATTGCAACACAACAAATAAACTCATCCAAGATATGCGTAAAATGCGCATCACATCGGGAAAATACATTTTAAGCAATGAAAACAATCTACTTGTAGCATACCCCAGGAATCATTGCAACAATTTACTTGTGTGGCCACAATAGAAATGACAGTTGTTTGTAGCATTTCAAAACAACCTTTGCAGAAAGGAAAATTTACCATAAAAACCATCACAAGCTCTTCATCCCAAGCTTCCGAAAACAGATCGGACTCGCCGGTTTCGATGACCGTCGACCCATCTCCCTTGGTCCTCTATCAATCCTAAGCTAGGATCATGGACAAAGAGATGAGAAAGAAAAACAGTTGGGCAACTTGCCTGTGGAATGAGTGGCAACAACGATGGTCGGCTCGCACGGAGAAGCTCCAGCGGTGGAGACGCCGATGTACGCGGGACATTAGCGACCCGATAGGCGGAGAAGCAAGGGGATGGGGCCAATGATGGGAGACGGGAGGATGGAGGATCTTTCGCAACGGCTATGTTACAGGCAGCAGCTAACAACCCCAACAGGAAGGCACACACGAGAGGGACAATTCATGGAAGAGGAGAGAAACATGCATGTTGTAATCAACAAAGGAGACATGCCTGTTGTATATGCAATAGATGGTTGTCAATTAGGATTTTCTTTATTTGTTTGTTTTCTAAAAGAGTTAAAATCTGAAACAAATTAGGACTAGCCCTTGGTAGCATTTTTTATATATAGAAAAGGTACTCCTTACTAAGAAGTTCAAGATTTCATTTCTGGCGGGAGTCTAACTCTGGTCTCTTCTAACAAGTATTAGATCTAGGCACATGAACATAAAGCTTCTCCATCCGTTGGTTTACGTTTCTTAGCCTCCTCTCTTGCGGCGACTTCGGGCTAGGAGACTAGGGACATGTAATCTATGTCTAGAGACTAGAGTGTAAACTGCAATGTTTTCATCAATGTTAGTTTTATGTATTGTTGGTGGTGAGTGGCGACATTTGAACGGTGGAGATTGTCATGGGCGGACCTAGCGTCCCGCCTCTTGTCGGTCACGTGACAACTTATGTTAGGTTATTTTTATGATGATTCTATCTAAAAAATGATCTCTTAAACATGTTTGCGCAGACTCCGACAAATTTCTGGGTATGCCGCCACTGGAGATGGTATAAAAGGTCTCATAAATATGTTATTTTGGTGTAACTGCATGTACTCCTTTAGCTTTTAGAAAACGTAAGAAATCAGCACACTCTAACTATGAAAAGGTAAACTGCGAAAGAAAAACGTGGAAAGATAAAAGACTAGAGGACACACTACAAAGCTACCTATGAACTCCCAATCATATGAATTCAGATTGGAACTCTTCTACTCCCTCCCTTCCAAATTATTTGAAGTTTTAGCTTTGCCTGACTCAAATATCGTTAAGTTTAACCTGATCTTGTAAAAAAATGTGCTAATAGCTATAACTTCGAATATATAGTACAAAAATATAGTCCATGATGAATTTAATTAATGAAACTGATGTTGTGTTGTAGAGTAGAGGTTGATACATTTGTATGTAAAATTTAGTCAAACTTAAAGAAGTTTGACGTACTCATGTACCTAAGGATATAATTAACTTCAATTCAGAGAGTGTCTATTTGTACACAAACCCGGACAGTAACATATTAACATGTAGGTAAATCGATCATGAAATAACAAAGTAGTACTAGAAACATAAGCCACTCAAACATCACGTACTTAGACAAAGCACTACGGGAAAGCTTGTCGTTGCCGTGCAAGCAAATTAGACGGCAAAGGGTGTTATTTGCACGGCAAAGCCATTGCCGTGCGGTGCCACACGGCAAAGACTGCACGGCAATGTTTGCGTCGGCAACGCCATCTTTGCCGTGCGCCTCGTCAAAACTGCACGGCAACGTCTTTGCCGTGCATTCCTTCCTTTGCCGTGCGTCCATCCCCTTTGCCATGCAACCTTTCATTGCCGTGTGCCTAGTGCCTCTGCCGTGCGCATTTGTTCTATTGCACGGCAAAGAGCTTCAAGCAAATTAAAAAAAAATGCCTATGCGCCGACGCCAGCAAGCCGCCGGTGCCGAGGCCATACGCTGCTAGTCACGCCATGTCGCCGCGCTGCAGGGTGCTCGCCGCTCGCCACCGCGGCCACTCGCCGCGCAGCCGTGCAGGCGTAGTCCGGGTCGTCGTGGGCGAGCGCGGTGTTGTAGGGCAGCTCGGCCCCCGCGGTGAGCACGGCACCGTTGACGCCGACGAGCATCGCCCAGGACCTGAGCGGGTGGGTGCCGCCATCGACGACGGAGGCGTTGGCCTTGAAGGAGTAGGGCTGCCGGCTCTGGTCGGCGACGAAGGGGCGGACCTTGGTGCGGCTCTACAGGTTGTAGTTGAGCTGGATGCCGTTGCAGCCCGGGTCGGGCGCGGGCGCCTCCGCCGTCGCCGGCGGCAGCCTCGGCGTGGTGGTCTGGGCCACCGCGAGGCCCGCGACGAGCAGGATGGCCGACGAGCAGGAGTGGACTGGGTAGTCTGGGTGGAGAGAGGAGTGGACTGGGAGAGAGGAGTGGACTGAGTAATGGAGCAGCGTGCGTGCGTGCGTTTGGACTGGGGAAGACGAAGACTAGCTGGGTAGGTTTGTACTGGTGGGGCAGCGTGCGTGCGACCGCGCCACGGCAGCTTGGCGATACGTGGGGTAGACCACGTCAGCAATCCGCATGAGTATTTTGCCGTGCGTGAGGTTGAGCCGCACGGCAAAGCCGTGCTGTGCCGTGTGATTCCTTTGCCGTGCGCCTTTCTGACTTTTGCCGTGATTTTATTCTTTGCCGTGCGCCGAATTATGGCTTTGCCGTGTAAACCTTCTTTGCCGTGCGTCGTCAGTAATTTTACCGTGCAAAGTTCTTTGCCGAGCGCCCCATTTTGATGATACACGGCAAAGACATCTTTGCCATGCACAACCGCACGGCAAAGACGCGTCGCACGGCAACGGCTATTTTTCCCGTAGTGAAGCCCATAACAATTAGAGATCAAATATGGTTAGATACACCATAAAATATATTTTCATATTATA
Source organism: Lolium rigidum (assembly GCF_022539505.1). Classification (NCBI taxonomy): domain Eukaryota; kingdom Viridiplantae; phylum Streptophyta; class Magnoliopsida; order Poales; family Poaceae; genus Lolium; species Lolium rigidum. Next base: position 271,893,607 of record NC_061514.1, read on the forward strand.
CATATAATTTTGTAGTTGTTGATAATTTTTTCTAAACATCTGGTCAAACTTATTTAGCTCGACTTTTCAAAAAAAAATATAAGACTTATTTATTAGGAGGAAGTGCATACATGTATAAATCCAAACATAATGTCAAGTATAAAAAATCCAAAATGTATGCATTACTCTTGTATATACAATGCATATACATCGTGTATCACATATATACGTATTAAAAACAGATCTAGCAGCTGCAACATGCAACATGCAAGTATGCAACACCACTCAAACTCAATACATAACGCATTAACGCTCCTTGATGAAAGAGCCAGCTCGTCTCACGAACTCGACCGCAGGCTAACGACATGTACAGCTAGTACACACTTTTACATAACAATCACACACACATGCATCTGGTATACATATAAAACTTAGATAGCTCGCCGATGATGTAGGTAGTCCGATCATGGCTTGGTCTCTGGCTCTGGAAGGTGGAACTCAGGCTTCGGGGGAAGCTCGGCTTTGGGGAATGGTTGAAGTTCATGCTTTGGAGACTCCGGCATGGTGGGGTGCGGCAATTCCGGCATCTTTGGCAGCTCGGGCACGGTAGGATGGGGAATTTCTGGCTTTGGCAGCTCAGGCACGGCAGGATGGGGCACTTCGTGCTCCTTTGGTGCCTCTGGTACGACAGGGTGTGGGACTTCATGCTCCTTTGGCACCACAGGGACAACTGGATGAGGTAGCTCAGGTTTGGGAAGCTCGGGCATTGCAGGGTGTGGCGGCAGCTCGGGCTTTGGTAGCTCCGGCACAGCAGGGTGTGGCACTTCGGGCACCTTTGGCATCTCTGGTACTGCGTGGTGCGGTACTTCCGGCTCCTTTGGGACGACAGGGTGAGGTAGTTCAGGCTTCGGCAGCTCGGGCACAGCAGGGTGTGGTGGGAGTTCGGGCTTTGGCAGCTCCGGCACCATGGGATGTGGTGAGTGGTCCTCCTTAGGCACGGCCTCCTCTAGGCGCCGTGCTGCGCTGCTCGAACTGCATGACAGCAGCAGCAAGACCCCGAGGAAGACAAGGGATGACAGTGTGTTCTGGCACGCTTCCATGGTGAAAGGTTTGCGCTTTTGTCTATGTGTATGTGAGGAGTTGCTTCTGCCTGTGATGCTTTGGAGACGAGAGAATGCCTGATATTTATATCATGCTAAATGAACTTAAATCTCTCTATATGTTTGCAGTAGAGACTAGTGGTCATACTCAACAATGGGAACTGGCATGGATCCCTGGTAGGTCACCTGCATTATGGTAGTTGTTTACTTACTTCAGTTTGTGTGAAGAAATTTTCGGCTTGTGTTTGATCCTAAGAGCATCTCCACTCGTCTCCACGAACAGGCCCCCGGCGTGCCATTTTTTCATCTGGACGGCGAAAAATGGCCCAGCCGCGCCCCCGGTTCCTCGTTTTTCGCCGGATTTGGGCTTTCATCCATCCGGCGAGCCCACGCCAACCCCGGCCTACCGGGGAGCGCTCGGGGACTCCGGACGAAGCGAAAGCGCGCGAAACGCCGAGATATTTCTCCCGCGCTTTCGCTTCGTCTTCGCCGCAGAGGTGGACCCGACCGGTCAGCGACACACGCATCGTCTTCCGCGCGCACTAAAAGCCTGCCGCCGGTCAGCTCGCCGCGGACGCGTCGCATTCCTCGCGTCATTTAATCGCCGGCACCAGCCGCGCCTATATACCCCGCTCCGCTCGCCGCGACGCGTATCCCCCCTCCACTCTCCCTCCACTCTCCCGATCCATGGCGTTCAACGACGAAGACGGCGCAGCCAACAACGGCTTCCCCCGCCGGTCGCTCCACGCATGGGAGGGGCACCTCCTCCACCAGGCGGGGTACCCCTGCCCGCCGGACACGAGGCCTCCCGGCGGCGGGTGGCGGCTAAGTGCTGGCGGCGTACCAATCCCGCCGCCGCCGCGGGGCCACGCCCTCGACGTCGCCATCGAGGAGGCTCGGATGACGATGACGGACGAAGAGCGCGCCGACCCGCGCCACCACCCCGACAACTACACGAGGTGGAACTCGCTCTTCCTCCAGCGGTGGGAGCGGGAGCTGGCATCCTACGACGGCCCGGCGCCTCCGCCTCCGCGCAACAATGCCGCGGGTCGTCGACGTTGGTGGAGCGCGCCGAATAGGACGCTGGAGAACGTCCTCGAGCACATCGAGGGCGGCAACTTCCCGGTGCTGACGATGCCCCCTCCATCGAGGGCATCGGCCAGCCGCCGCCGGGGAAACAGCTGGCAGCCACGGCGCATGACTGCCAGCTCGTCGTCTTCCGGATCGGCGTCGAGGTCGCTCTCCAGGTCGGCGCCATCCTTGGCGCCGGTGAAAAAAGAGGCGGCTTCCCGGCCGAGCAACCGCGCGCGCGACGGCTTAGTCGTCATCCGTGAGCCCTCGACGACACAAGGACGGCTCCGCCCCAAGCGCGAAGACGACACCTCCGGCGAGCGGAAGCGCAAGCCGGCGAAGGTGAAGGTGGAGGAGGCCGAAAGCGCCGAGGACGCCGCCATCCTCGAGGCCGTCATCGCGCGGTCTCTCCAGGACCTCGTCCCCGCTGAGAACACCATGCCACTCGACCAGGCCTGCGCCTGGTCGAGGGAGAAGTGGGAGAAGGAGGAGGCGGAGCGGCAGGCGAGGATCCTCGAGGACGTCGCTCGCTACCGCCGGCCTGCGACTCCCCCATCCGGCGCCGTCGTCCCCTTCATCGACCTCGAAGCCTCCAATGACGACTGGTACAAGCCATCGCCGTCCCCGCCTCGCACCAGTGGCCGGTGGGGAGACGCCGGCCAAGGCAGCAGCAGCCAGGCGGCTTCGGCGCCGCCGCAGTTCGACAACGACGGCTCCGACAATGATGGCGGCGACGACGACATGGACTACACGGTGTTCTACCGCCATTTGGACATGTAGAGCGCCGTGTTTTAATATTTACAGTTGTATTCCCCTAGCCGAATTCGAAATATAGTCGAATTCGGCCTCTATGTATGAACTTCGACCTCTATACAGTAAATATCATTAAATTTAGTCTAAATTCGCCCGTTTTAAGCCGTAGTTTGTCAAATTTTCGTTTTTCAAATTTAGATCGCCGTCTTCGCCTGAGCACGCGGCTGGGAAACTACTCCTCCCCACGCCAAATTTACGTCCAATCTGGACGTAAATTTCCCCGGATTTCAGCGTGGGGAGGGCAAACGAGTGGAGAGATGCTCTAACCCATACATAGTTACTAAAATTAGCTAGGTGTTGCTTAATTAGTTCGAAATTTGAGACCTCAGTGATGATATGGCCGGTGATTGCACCACATCACACGTCAAGCACACCTGGCATGATGCATCTCATTTTCATCTGATTGATATGGCCGGAATATTAGCCCATACGCTGAAACATCCAGAGCAAAACCACACCCGAACGTAATTATACTGTTTTGGGATAATTTGGTACTTTGTTGGCTGGCAGTTCAGCTACACTTATCTGATTGATTCGGTCTGAACCTACCATCAGAGCACTAAATTTGTGAGGGTTGGTTGGATCTCGCGCGCGTGTTCGTGTAGGAGCGTTCTACCGGCGTCTCAGGTCGATCCACGGTTGCTGTACGTGTCGTGTTAAGTCATCGGCACACGTCTGATGCAACTTAACTTCAGCTGCCGCATGTGGTCAAGAACACCCGGCGTTGCAACAGAGACGACGCGTGAAGCGATGGTGCTTTCGAGGTTTTTTCTTTCATCTGCACTAGTGGTTGTGGTTTGTGGTTGATGGGCTACCTAAGTACGTGGAGTGTACCTAATGTCCCATGCATTACATGCACGTCGTACGTATTACGCAATGGTATCTTGCCTTTGCTGTATCAAGGACAACCTGCTGAGAAACAAGTAACGTGTGACGAAACCTTTGACTTCCCTAGTCTGAGTCAGGGTGGTCTTTTAATCCCATAGGATTTCACATGCCATGGCATAGTGTTTGTACGTTTTTTTTTTCCATTCTTGTACTTCTAAAATCCTTTAAATCAAACATACCTGAAATGGGAATTTGTATGAAAGGGCACAAAAGGATGCTAAGACGGGCTGCATTGATGGGTGACAACTCACCATGTTAGATGAAAAATAAAGGCTCTATTCGGATCAAGATGTCTGAGTTTGACTCACGATCAAGAATTTAACTGATGTTCTATACATTCCGAAGATGGAGCACAACAACATGGTGAACACTGTAGTCAAACCTAGTTGAAGTGGCCAAAACTACTTTTTTTAAAAAAAATTGAAATGATACTAGGTGTTCATAGTCCTAAGACACAATGTTTTGATGTTTGATATTAATGTGAGGTTTGGCAAAATTCCAAATTGTAGTATGGCATGTGGAATTGCATGCTCAAGCTAGTTCAACCAAAAACCGATATGATGTATGATGGAAGAGACTATGCAATTTTATTCAACACCTCCCCCTACGTCTAGGCCGATGGGCCTTTTTTTTGTAGATCTCTCACATGCCTTAGACGTGTATCGGTGGATATCTTTTTAGGGAGGCCACAAATATTTATTTTAAATACTCGGTGGCTAGGATTTGAATCCAGGATCTTGTAGCTCTAATACCATGTGAAATTACATGCTCTAGACAGTTCAACCAAAAGACCGATTTGATGGAAGATACCATGCAATTATCTCATGTAAGATTGTTGCACTAGCCAATTCAACCAAAAGACCGATCTGATGGAAGACACTATGCAATTATATTCAACATGTCATACCTTTGAGTCAAATAAATAATCAAATCTCGTCTTGCGAGATGTCATCATTTTTCTCATTTTTAGGGTTACCACAGAATTTAGTCAAACTAGCGTTGCACTTAAAGCCAGAACACTTACTAAATTTGTTAGTTGCTTAATTGACTTGTCACTGATCAATCAAATCATTTCTGTTTGAATTAAGACACGGTAAATGTAAGAGCACACATGTTATAATTTGAATTACGACATGTTTAAGACGTCATCTTTTCATTTTGAATATAACTATTCAGCGACATATATACATATATAGATCAAACATAATGACAAGTATGAAACTGCAAAATAAACATTTACAGTACACACTTTTACATATAAAGATCCAAACATAACGTCAACTATAAAACTCCAAAATAAAACATTTACAGAACACACTTTTACAGATATATATCCAAACATAATTAATGTCAAGTGTAAAACTCCAAAATAAAAAAATTACAGTACACACTCATGTACTCCCTCCGTCCTAGTTTTTAAGGCATATTTCCAAAAAATATTTGTCCCATAACCCCCACCTTTAAGGCATAATTTTATTTAATGAGGGAGAAAAAGAAGTTACATGCACCAATGAGGGAGAGAAAGAGAATGCATGCACCAATGATGGAGAGAAAGGGGCTGCATGCACCAATGAGAGAGAGAAAATGAGACCCAATCAGCTAGTACCTTGGGCTAAAATATTCAAAAATTGTGACATACAAACTAGGACGGAGGAAGTATATACAAGCTCCCAGGGTTGCCACGGCCTGTGGTTGTTCCGCACGTCGCTCTCGCTGGACCTACATCGCTTGACTGCCGGTGGAGTCAGTACACGGTGGTTCCTTCGGCTGTGCCCCAAGTCGGTTCCACTTCCACCGACCAACTGTGCCAGATCAAGCTGCGAAGGAACCCAAGTCGACTCTCGCCTCGCACAACTCTCCGGATCCCCTTTCCTCTTCTCTATTCTGCGGCCAAAACGAGCTCCTCCGATTCAGCCTACCTCCTCCATCTCCGGCGTTGTTGCTCACCGGCGCGAGTTCGTCTCGGTCTAGAGTCCTCCGCTGATTCCCCGCCGCTGTTGCGTTTTGCCACCGCATGAACCCCCATGGCAAACCCTAGAAGTGCGCGTCGGTGATATGGTGCGGGCTAGCCGTGGGCAGCGGCTGCTCGCCCGCGTGCGCTACACCCGACAACCTGCGCCTATGGACGCCTGTCGATGAGGGTGTTCGATCTGAGCGACGGAATAGGTATCCCGAAAAAACGAGGCCCCCAAATCAACTAATTTGCCATTAAGGAATACTTAATCGAAGAGAGGAAGTCCGGCCCAGCCTGCTGCAACCTTTCCCATTCATCTCGGCGCCCCGCGGTTCGCCTATTCATCTGCTCGCAGGATGCCTTGACCATAATTCATCTGCAATCTGCGTGCCCCCGGTGGTACATTGTCTACAGATCGGGTAAGTACTCCCTCACGCGTTGTATTTGCCTGTCTAAATTACCAGATATCTTTTTCCTCTGCTGCTCATCAAGCCCGTGGGGCGGTTGAAATTAGCCTTGGTGTATATCGTGTCAGCCATTCATCATCACTCCTACTAGATTAACTATCAGATTTGCTTGAGGGTGGATCTTGGCCATTTATTAAGGTTTGAAATATCCAATGATTTCTAGGTTATTGCAGCTTGCAAGTATTGAGTAACTAGAAAGATGATGCATGTACGGCTTGTGTTATTTGTCAATGGAAAAGACTACATATATGGTTGATGGACGATCAGTTATTTCATATGGTCAGACTATAACATGGACTTTTGGACTTCTAAAAAAGTTAGCAATGAGGTTGATTTAGGGCCTCATTTCGCGATTCGCACCGGGGCCCCAAATTTCTAGAGACGGCCCTTGGCTGGCCTCCCTTGCCGCTGGTGGGTTTATCCAATGATGTCGCCTAACATGAGTTACATTGACTCCAGCGTCGATGGGATATCGGTGCTGTGGGCACAATTGAAAATTCAATCCACTCCTCCGCTGCTCTGTTGGAATGGCTCCGGGCTCTTCCCACCCCTGCAGAAAGACTCCCATCCAGGTTCTTATCTGTCAGATCTCTTTTTGTTTTTACTGCCATAACTCCGGTTCTTGATTCCTGGGTGATGCTGAGCATCTTCTTGTGGGGATGAGGATGTCCTCTGAAGTCTGGAATCAGCAAAGTGGGTTGGATGGGGTTGTTGAGTCCGCCAAAATATTGTTGCCCAGTCGTTGCTCAGCGATTCAGGTTCTCATGCCCAGTCTGTAGTAACATATGGTAAGCTTGTTTTGAGTTTTAATTCCAACCTTATTATAGCATAAGGCATTTAACCGGTATGTTCTCTGTTTTTATGCCGGAAGAATATGCCATAATGTTTTAATATAGTACATTGATCACCCCACAAGTATAGATAAGCAACTGTAAGATTCTTATTTATGTTAGTGCCTTAATGGAGGTAAATGTATTTCGTAAATGCTCATTCAGGTATGATTTTGTGGTAGTATGAAGCTTATAAGCTACAGTTCAGGAACATCATCTTTATTGGTAACAATGTCGTTTCTCATCTGAATATATAATCTTTTACCTCTGGTATCATTGGTATGTTCGTTGGTAATGGTGTGCAATGATGAAGAGGAAACCTTGATGAAACATGTGACTCCAATATACAACTTATACACAGACATGAGGTCATGTTTTGTATTTTTGGGTTACTATCTTGCTGCGTGTTCATGTAGTGTGGGTGAGTTCCTGGGTGGCTCACGCCTGGGTTGTAATGGGTTTGCGTGCATTACTCTCTGCGATTTTCTTTCGGGTTAGGATTGGGGATAGTGTTTTTTTGTTGGCAGTTGATTGTTATAGTCATTTAGGTACTTCAGTGTGGGGAATGCCTGAAAATCTGTGTGCCGTTTAATCACAGGATTGTATATGAGAGAGGCATGTTATATTTAGTCTCACATGTTACATTTAATCTCACGATTGTATATGAGAGAGCCATGTTATGTTCTCGAGTTGCTTGTGAGCTTCAACTATTGCATGGTAGCTAGAACAATTGATTAGTTTGCTCTGATTGGCCAGATATCAGGAAGTCATGAGGGCATTATTGATTTAATCATTTCAAGAGTATTTTCCCGCTTTGAGATAGTTTCTAAGGTTTTAATTGCACAGATAAACACGCATGGAGCCTATCTGTTTGTTTAAAACGCCTGCTATTTCCCTCATGAGAATTTGCTATACTGAAATTGACATGATTATGTCTGTTTTTGCAGGCATTGAACTGATCCAGAGTACTGCTGTTGTAAAGGATAATCATGCGTGCAAGATCATGACTATGGTTTGCTCCTCAGTTCAGAAGTTCAGTTTCTTCTTAGAAGCTAAAGGTTCTCCATGTAAGTAGAATTACACTTTTACCGCTTCACTTAAATGATGCTTCACAGAAAACAAGTCAATGGCATGATATATTAGTTGCATATCTTGATTGGCTCTACATGTTTTCTTTGTTTCTCTGTAAGCTCTTTGTTTGTGATGTTTCTTACATAAAATCCAAAAATGATCATATTACCATTTGATCTCATATTTTTCATATTTGCACCAGGAGAATCTGAGAAAACCTAAGTATCATATATGCACTACTGATCCCCCTCCTCCACTTTATTCCTTTCAAGTATATTTGTAGCCCCACTTCGTCAGAAGTGTTAATTAATTGGAAGTTTTGTCAAAATAATAATAATACCATAATTTCAGAACCATGAGTGGTCCGTGATATTTCCAAACAGAGTGAAATCAAAATTTTGAAACTAGATTTCTTTATTTTGGTCCACTGGGTAAGCTTAATGTGAAAGTTCAGAGTTAGAATGCATTATTTGTTCATTGATACCACATCGATGCGGATATGCCTTAGAAGGTAACCTAACTTAGCATTGTTATTTATACTTCTAGAAATACAAGTTGTGTAGCCCATAAATACAGTAAAGATGGATAGCAGAATGATGTACTTGGGTAGTCGGAATGGAAATTCAGATAATGGTTCCATGGACACCAGTTTACCTATTGACATTGGTTAATTTCTTCATAACGAAACCTTCCTATTTATCTTTCCAAACAAGAGTGAACTCCATCCTGAACAAGTTGGAGTTTATTTTATTTGCATCCTTTCAATTTCAGATAGCCAACGATTATTTGTTTCTGAAGAAACACACATAATTTCAAGAATAAAAGTTAGTAACTCAATAGTGTTTTGGTCACCAATGTCATGATACAGTAATGCGTGCTTAGGTTAGATTGTGATAATTAAATTACATTGCTATTTCTGGTGTTCCCTTTGGCCGCTCACACCCCTCGATAATGTTGGGGCCAATGGAGCAGTGCATATATGTGGTCGTAGTGCAGTTAATAATGCAATTGACTCTTAGCATTGCATATTGCTGCACTGCAATCAATCTTGCCATCCAGTTTTTATGATTGAATTACTGCAGGTTCATTATCTAAACAATGGAGCGGTTTTTAGACACATTTTCTTCTTTTTAGCCAGTCTATGCTGCCGATATTTTGTGAGCTTTGGGCTTGGATGCTTCTGTTTTTTATGGTAGGTAAAATCAAATCCATCAGTGCAAAGCTAGGCAGATCTCTCATCTATGTTCTGCGCATTTGTATGCCTCTTATGCTTGATTTTCGCATGCATCATTTTATTCGATCAAGGCATTATGTATTTTTTATCTGGTCGATATTAATATGATTACCAACAGTATTTCAATATCAGTTGGTACCTATTTGTGCCATTAGAAGGAGTTATTATTTCTTTTTCACTATCGAAAGGTATGATTGTGTTAGAAATAGGGACACACTATGTATTGTAGGGGTTGAAATGTACTCAAGAGGGCTGAATCCAATTAGACACGACACTCCTGATTGGCAAGCCAATATCATGGGGCTGCAGGTAGTATTTCAATATCAGGCTGTACCTATTTGTGCCATTAGAAGGAGTTATTATTTCTTTTCCACTATCGAAAGGTATGATTGTGTTAGAAATAGGGACACACTATGTATTGGAGGGGTTGAAATGTACTCAAGGGGGCTGAATCCAATTAGACATGACACTCCTGATTGGCAAGCCAATATCATGGGGCTGCAGGTCAGGACCCTCCTGGTTATCATCCCAATATCATGGGACTGCAGGTCGTATATCTGATAATTTGAAATTTTAATTAACAGGTTGGCCCTAAACTTTAGAAACTGTTTGAAATTTTTAGCTAATGATGACATGCTGCTGATCTATTCTTTTCTGGACCTTCAACATGTACATTTTTTGTGTGTGCGCTGATTTGGCCTAATTTAGCTCGATTGCCTATTATATTGGAGCTTGGTATTTCAGTTTTTCTGTCCACATTTCCATCGAAGTTTGAATATGTTCGACTTGAGGTTGGTTTTGAATTTTCGATGTTTGTTTATACGCCAGGTTAAAGGATTTTCCTTCGACTCTTTTATTGGCTAAAGATGGCAGAGATCCTCCAACCAAAGAAAAATATGATTGAAAAAAAAAGACATGATGGTTAATTGCGATGATGTGTAATGTTTTTATTCCTATAATGTGGAAAAGGAAAATTAAACCGTGCAATTTCAATGAAATAGAAACAATTTCAGCTTTGAGAATCATCTGTAGTTTCAACCGTCAAACAGATGTCTCTGAATGTTGAAGCATGGTTTTTAAGGCATCGCCTTAGGGAGTTAGGGTCACTTGAGAGAGAGAGAGGGAGAGAGAAGAGAGAGAGGGAGAGGGAGAGGGAGAGAGAGAGAGAGGGGGAGAGAGAGTACTTGGTTTTCCTTTTTAAATGTATAAAGTTTTGAAATTACTGCAGTTCTAACGGACAGACATCATAAGAGGAAGGATTCCTGTTCAGAAGAAAGATGCAGTTCCATATGTTATTGCCGTACACATCGGATGCTTATTTTCAAGTATTAGTTCCAAAATGTGTTCTTGCTTATGTTCAGAATGTTAATGAGGTGTGTGGCAGGGGTTGCTTCTCAAGCTGCAGTAATTAGTAACACATCTTTATCAACCCTCATTTTTAGCTAATTTTCTTATTGCTTCTAATTGTAAGGGTAGCATGATCACATAGTTCTTTTTTACATCTATTCAACAAATAGATAGATCGGATTAGCTTGTGCATTAAAAAAAATAGTGGATTCCTTACTTCATATATACTTGGGCGATGTTCTGGTCCAGTGGTAGTTCTCTTCGTCCGTAAGAAAGAGCCTTTGGCATACTATTGTCAAGATTTAGGTGTATGCTTCATGTATTCCTACAAAGAAAGGGCCATGATGATGTAGGTGTATCTCCATTTATTTTTTACACATATTTTGTAATGCGACAAATATGTACTTCTAATTTCTATTGATTGTCTCAAAATGTATGTAATATTTCACGAGTTATTGGTGAAGACTATCAGGTTCCCACTCATTCATTTTTATTGAGTGCATTGACCATTGTACATGTACATATGTAGACATTCTGTTTAGATCCATCAATGCTGGAGTGAACATTCTTGAAAAATAATAATTATAATGTCATGTCTTGCTAGATGCTTGATGTCTGTCTTTGATTAGAAACTTTTTTTTTTCGTTTATCTACTCATCCCATTTAGCAGAATAAGTAGATAAAATATTAGATGTCTTCTTCAGTTGAGTCACATGTAATATTTTCTTACTGTGTTACATTTCTTCCTGTCTTTGCAACGTTACAAAAGATTTTGAAGTAGTTAAGACTTGCCTGGTGCTAATGGGACAGGGTGCTAGCCGGATCGTCTCCAACCCAGGCCCTACATGTATCAACACATTTCCACACCCGTCGTAGGATTTAAATGATATTTGTGCGGAAAACGGTGCAGCAAAGCGCGCTGGGTCCATCTAGTATACATATAAAGAACAGATCGAGCAGCAGCTGTAACATGTGACACCGCTCCAACACAATACGTAGCGCTACCTCCTTGCTAATGCATGAGAGAGCCAGCTCGTCTCACGAGCTCGAGCGCAGGATAACGACATGTACAATACACACTTTTACATAACAATCACACACATGACACATGCATCTCGTATTTCTTCTATAAATGTTCCTAGCATACCCGGCCAACCAGGCTATCCAAAGGGGGCAAATCCATCTGATCCGTCCATTTCACCTGTACAGTAAATTTTGGTTCCCACTTTTGACTGCAGCCGTCGGATGCGGTAACTTTTTTCTCACTCGCTGCTTCCTTTGGTAGGTCACTGACGGCTGGGACCAAGAGTGTGCGGAACCAGCGATCAGAGTCAGCGACACTGCTCGTTTCAGGTCGCTCAGATAGCACATGGCAGTGAAAACCTAGATCGAGCCAATCCTAATCCCCTCCCACTTCCAGCCTCATTCTCTCCTCCCCGCACCTCCTCCTCTCCTCCCCGAGCCGATGCGGCGGCGCGGCGGCGGCGCAGCGGCTGGATGTTGCAGCGGTGGAGGCTCACCGGAGGTGGATGGCCGGAAGGCCGGCATGCTTAGGAGGCGCGGGTCAGGCGGCGGCATGGCTGATGTGGGGACCATGGACGCCTTCACCGTTGTGCTGCTCGGGAGAAGCCTCTGCAACCCCGTCGACAGTAGTGGCCGCCGGAATTGAAGGGGACGGCGGCGGCCAGAAATGAACGTTGTGGCGGTGAGCAGAGCGGGAACGGGGCGGCGGCGCCTCGTCTCGGTGGCCCTAGGCGCTCAGGAGGAGCCCTCGGTCTGAGGTAGGTTGCTGCCTCTTCTTTTCCGCGGCGATGGCGACTGGAGGCGCCGGGCGCGGCCGAGGATGGGCCGACGCGGGGCGGATTCGCTCCAGCGACGGGCGCGGCCGGAGACATGCCAGCCGGAGGTGGAGGAGCAGCAAGGGGCGGCGCTGGGACGGTGGAGCACCGCGGTGGACTCCCTGGAGGATCTGGCCAAGACGGCTAGGAAGCGCAGCGCCTCCTCATCCTCGACATACGACCACGACTCTGTCCGAGCCATTCACTTGAAAAAGGTCAGCTCTTCGTCGAAACATCTTGCTATGCGTATACTTCTCAATCTGTAGCCTATACACATCGAATCTGCTTGAAATGTGGTGATTAGGATTTATTTGCTGCACCAGAAAATTAGGATGGTGACTAATATCAAGTTGTTTATTTCTACATTTATACTGTAACTGCTTATTGCAATTAGTGAAGGCAATGCTGTATTTCCACGGTTACTACAAATGTCGAATCAAATCAGGTTCATTTGTAGCTTAAGACAATTCTAATACTGCATTTCTTTTTTAGGATCTTGCTTCTTTCACCAACTGGACAGTAATTGTTTTCCATTTCGCCTGTAGGTATGCATCATCAAGAAATACCAGCGGGTTATTTCCTTTTATCTGGTCTATAGAACACTGTCCATAGCATGTTATGTAGAAAATACATACAACACCGTGATGTGCATTTTTGCTTATTACATAGGTACCCTGCAGTTGTTTTGCCTGTTATCACCCTGAAGGTTCACCTGGTTATTTGCTCTCCTTTTTCCCATTGTAGTGCATAAGATATTCCTATCATGTTGTCTTAGTCTAGGTTTGTCTGATAGTGATTCTCAATGTTGTCCTTATAGTTTGAAAATTCATGTGGTATGATCTGGTTTTAATGAAGTGTTTGATGCTCGGTTGATCTCTTTTGTGTCCATGTCTACACAAGTGTCAACATTTAAAACGACATGCATGTTCTTAAGATCTCTGGAGTCCTGGCTCATGAAATTGGCCCTTTACTTTCGCTCCACAATAATCCTTTTCTACTTATACAGGTCATGAAATATATCTTTAGATAGATTCATTTCCACATCACCATACACACGTAGGGTCATGCTCCGACAGACCACACTCCAAGTAGAGCTGAGTTATTTCATTTCAGATCTTTACACTATCCGGCTGCTATTAGAGAACTTAAATTGTTTGGAGCAGCTACATTCAGACTGAATTTTGTTGGATTTAGTTCCTACACTACTGCATCTGTTGCATTATTTCCCAGAAGGAAGAAGTGTCAATTATGTGTTTATGACAGATTTTTAAACTAAATTTAAGCCAGTTATCCACATGTGGTTCACCCTGCGCTAACACCAAGTCCGACTCATGCACACATACATTTGACACAAAATTTAAAATTAGTGCTAAGATGTTTGGCAGTTAATGAGAAGAGGAATTTGTGTTTAGAGGAGGGAGTTAGTGGAGGAATTGGACAACGACACAGTGAATTTACCAGTCAAAACTTATAGGTTTTATATCCCTTGGCAAAAAAAATGGTGATAAAGGTATCTTAAATTTTAATATTGATCATCTCAGGCTACATCAAGAACGTAGAGGTAACACAGTCGACAGTGACACCCGATGGATGGCTCAAGACAAGGCCGGTGATCTGTGCTACATAGACGATCGAGGATGGATATATGTGGATCGTCTGAAAGAGTTGATCAAATGCAAAGGCTATGAGGTAAATATCATTGAATGGAGTACATTGTTATATCTATCCTGAAAGGCCGGCCTCTAAACCACTGAGTGTTTCTTACGTCTGTAACTCTGAATGGAATTTGTTTTTAAATAGACCCCCCAGCAAAGTTGGAAGCTCTTCTGCTGGCACATCCAGATGCTACTGATGTCACTGTTACCCCGCTACTTCTATTTGTTTGATTACGTCAGGTTTTATATTCAGTCCCCATTTTGGAGGTTTCCTGGTAGGGATGTCGGCCGTGTCCCAATGGCCTATGTCGTGAGGAAAAAAGAGTGCTAATGTGGTGATGGAGTTTGCAGCAAAACAGGTGAGCAAGAAAACCAGTTGTGAATGATCAGATCCAATAAAATTAACCATCATGTTAACCATTGATACATAGATTTGTTTGGCTGATTCCTGCGATTTCTCTGACCTGCTGATGTGTGATGTTCTGAAGGTAGCGCCTTACATGAAGTTCAGGAAGGTGGCTTTTGTGACGAACATCACCAAGAATCCGTCCGTCAAGGTAGTTATGCATATGTGATATCTATGTACACTACTTCTATAAAATCTCCAGGAAATTATACCGCTTCTTGTTTGGAGTCTCCTGGCCCTGCTTTTATACTGTCTCTTTGGTACCTAGACTGCCTACTGGGAGAGTACAGAGTACCCAGAGTACCCAGACGACAAACAACCTTCACGAGAGGTAGGCTGATCTTGAGAATAGCCAAGTCTGCAATGTGGTTACCGATGGAGCGCTAGCTGTGGGCGACGACCGGGCCAGGCAAGTTCATCTCATCCCTCTCCTCTGAGTCTCTCTCTCCTGCGTGGCAGTGCAGACTCATGGCGTGTGGTAGTATCTGGTGGCGCGTGTGGCAACACTCACCCAGATCGACACTATTCTTTTACCTTCGTAGCAGCAGTAAACAAGGCATGCTATTTTTATCGATTAGCTACTTTCTTTTCTTGGTATAAATTTTTGAAGTGTTAGGGAGTTGCAGATTCTGTGATCGCGCATTTGATTTTTTGAGAGTCCAACACTCTGGTTCCTAATTAATAATTAATGCGTTTTCTAAACATGGTGTGTGCCGGATATCGAGGTAGTCTGGGTGAGGCCGGTTCAGCCCTGACCCATGACCTCCTTCATGCTCCAGACCAAGTGGGACATGCTAAATTTCAGATGCTTTGTTCACCATTATCAGAGGTCATCATGTACTTTGAGGCACATAATATGTTCCTTGGCAGTTTCAAATGGAATTGACATCAATTCTCTCGTTTCGCAGGTCAGAAGCAGGCATGGAGATCTGCACCATAGTGCAAGGGGAGAGGGGGATTTTTCATTTTATTGTCAGTTATCTAGGGTACGTATGCAACCATGGGAATATACCTAATGCCAAGGGAACTTTTGTGGTTGCTGGATATGTCTATTTACATTAAAATTCATGTTTGGTGGCCGATATTGACATCAGGTCTGAGAAATAGAGGTGGATGTGGAGCACACGCTTTAAATTTATATGTGTAACCTTATTTCCCTCGGCAACATGAAATCTTTGGAAATTGATGCTGCATTGATACTTCAGTAGGTGAGAGGTCTATCCTCAACAATCACTATAGTCAAATGGTATTTTTGGAGTAGCTGTGTATTAAACTGCAATTTAAAATAGAGTTCAAAAAGAAAGTCTTTACAGTTCGTTCCTTTTGCTATTGTTTTACTATATTGCTGGTGGCGCTGTAGCTCGAGAGTATTGATATGTTTGGCTTCGTCGTAACTGTGCTATATACACATATTATATACTGTTTCAGATTTAGGTCCAACACATATCTACTGCATTTGGTCTGAGTATTTATTTGGTGCCAATTCTATCTTGCACTTTGTTATACCTTCTGGGTTTATGCTATGGAGCCCCCAATACTTGGTTGTCCAATATCTTTCGCGTCGCTATAATCAGATTATATTGCAAAGAGTTTGCTAGAGGAAAATATGAAACTGTATGAACCTTGGTTTCATCGTTGCAATAATATATTCTGGTAGCCAATATGCATGAACCTGTGTTTCATAGCTTTCTTTGGCATGCTTTGTAAGAGCCATTAAATTTGCTGTGAGTGTGCATCCAGTCCCTCTACATAGCATGTCTAGCTAAACTGAAGAAGATCTTGGGTTTTGTGTTCTGTTTGCAGACCTGTTGAAACACTATACCAGCTTTTAATGGGCAAGGAAATATGCCATACTTTGATGGGCCTTTGTGTTGTAGGAACTACTAACGAACTCAACACTTCTTAATAACAAGCGCGGGGCGGATCCATGGCGGCGACGACCGGAGGCGACGGGCGCGGCCGGAGACGGGCCGGCGCGGGGCGGATCCAGGCAGCGACGACCGGAGGCGACGGGCGGGCGGATCCACGGCGGCGATGGTTGAGCTCTCTCATCTCGCCAGCGGACGGCAGCCCGGAGCCGCCGCAGTCGTGCCTCCCCCCTCGACCTACCCAGCGTCGGCGTGGCGCGTTGCCTCGCCGCCTCGCGCCTCCTCCTCGACGACCCCGAGCCGCCGTCGTCGCGCGTCTCTCCCTCAACCTACCTAGCACCGGAGGTGGAGGAACAGCGAGGATCGGCGCTGGTACGGTGGTGGAGGAGCAGTGAGGAGTGGCGCTGGGACGGAGGTGGCGTGGCGGCTTGGGTGGCGCTGGGTGCAGGGAGCTCTGGTGGCAGGCCGACCGGTGTCGACCGCGCTCCCTCAGCCGTGCCCTCGCTCTTCATCATCTGCCGTCGCGCCTCTCTCCCTCGTCCTAGCATGGAACGCGGTTCCAAGGCAGCGCCTCCCTCAGCGAATGGCGGTGAGGTGCACATATTTTGGACTGCTTTTTTTATGAAATTCTCATGGTGCATCTGCCTAAATTGGTTTCTTTTCCAGGTTATACTCTATTCAGGAGCCATTGTACATGCTTTGTGTTGGCTTTGGTGTTTCCAAATGAATGTTGTTGGAAGTCATGTAAGATTAATGGTACTGAATTGTCATATTAATAAGTATTGATGAACTGGGCTAGGTAATGAGAAGAAAACAAGTTGCTGATCTGTTTTTGCAAAACTGTAGTTATATAGCTTTTGTTCATAGATTTCAGTGCTGTAAATAAATACAGCCTTTCAGCTCATATGCCGATTTGTAGGATTGTACAGGTCATTGTGTTCATGTTGATGAAATTGCGAACGGTTTTATTCTTATTTGCAGGCAACAATCACATGATTGAAAACTTGATTGGTTAATTAGGACATGGTTAATTATTTCTGCATCTTTCTTTCTTGAAAGATGTAATTTTTGCAGTGTTCAAAGGTACAATTTTCTATTCAATATTTACTTATTTCATAGACTGTTATTTGAAATTTTCATGGTTTTGTGATTTGATTGTGAACGAGATTAATCTAACATATGTATCCTTTTAAGTTATGCTCATTCAAGTGATTCCTTGGTATTTTATTTGTCGTATCCCCGCTTCGGGTCGACGCCGCCGTCGCGGCTCCTCCACACCATGGCCGACGTATGCTCGGCGGCGGCCTCCGACGAAACCCTAGCTGGGAGTGTTCCCAGCCGAGGAAGACCGAAGACCAAGCCACGACGGGGGAAGGTACGGCCTCCAGCACCCTCAATGCCTCAGCCCCCCATCGTAAGTTCTCCTTTTCGATTGCTCCTTCTCCTCCTCCAACCTCTATATATGTAAACAGTGGAATGTGCATGATTTTTTTATAACGAAAATGGTCCAGATATGATATTTCGAATGTGCATGATTTTTTTTATGACGAAAATGGGAGTTGAGGGTTGATTTGTGCAATATTTGGCTATGGTTATTCTATTAGAAGTGCATATCCCACATTTGATTGATTTACTGGAAAACTTGCATTGAAATTGGATAATGGTTTCTTGCACACCACTTTCCTTTCTCCGGATGCCATATAATAATAACAGCTACACAGTTCAACATGATGCCATATAATGCTTGATAAGATCAGATTTGTTTTCTCTACAGAAATCTGAAGGCACTATATAAGCACGTGTTATTCTAAGTTTAACGAGAGATGAACTTTTTCTGTTTGGAACAAGTAGCGTTGTTCATGGCTTAGTGATCAAGATAAAAGTTCATTCCTCTTTGTTTCAAGGGTGTGGTAACCTTTTCATTCTTGATATAGTATTTGAGCCCTTCTACTCTATCAAAAGGTTGTTTTCTTCTTGGGCAGTTCAATGGTATTATCTAATTAAGCTCCTCAACGGGGATAAGTTATTTATAACTTCATATTTCTATTTCCTTTGTCGTACCAAGGCACACCAATTGTGATATCTTAGCTGAACTCTGAGTTGGAGAAAGCACATATAATAGTACTATTACCAATTGTGATATCTTAGCTGAACTCTGAGTTGGATAAAGCACATATAATAGTACTATTATGAATATATACTGCGCAAACACATAGGTATTGTATATGAGGTTCCATTATACTCACTGATGTTCCATCTGCTTTCAATTTCATGAGATGATGTGCGATTAAAAAACAACTCTGCAGTAGTTGTAGCACTTAGAGCCATGCTATTATGGTGCTTCACCTTCCTTTTATATGTCTATCCAATTTTTATACAAAGTCTTTGCAGTGAACTTTTTAATCACATTCAGTTATTCCTTCCGTCGTGCGATCTTTTCAGCTCAAGAGCTCTTACCAGACCAATATCTCTATGCGTTGGACATTGTCTACTGACAGTATGTGAAGATAGCGAGGATTGCTACCGGATCATGGCCGCTTGCGCTGGTTAACGAATGAGCACAAATGTGACAGTTAATAGAAAATCCCCAAGCTCAAGGACGGGGATAGAGTTGAAGTGAGGTTTTCTCTGCATATTAGCAGGAGTACTTTATCAGGTTGACTACCGCCTCCTAAATTTGTAAATAATGAAACCATCTGGTAGTAATTTGTGCTGCAAACATAAGTTTTCATGCTATAAATTCAAGTTTGAATTGCATACTCGTGCCTCTGCTTCCTGAGTTTATACATAGTGCTATTGTCTGCAGGACAATGTTATTGGACATTCTCTAAATTTCCGTAGAATTTACATGCGAATTCCACCCCTTTGCGTCGGGGATGGAGTTGTTATAACCCTGAAGCCCATTTATAATAATTTCTGGTTTACATGGTACTGGTTAAGTGGGTCAAAATTTCGAACCAATCTTTTTATCCTCTTGCTCGCAATAAATACAATCAAAGCTAAATCTTATAGTTTAGATTTTGCCATTTGCGCGATAGCGCAACCGGTCATCTAGTACACATAAAACATAGATAACTCGCTGATGATGTAGGTAGTCCGATCATGGCTTGGCCTCTGGCTCTGGAAAGTGGAACTCAGGCTTGGGGGGCAGCTCGGATTTTGGGAATGGTGGCAGTTCATGCTTTGGAAACTCCGGCATGGTGGGGTGCGGAAATTCCGGCATCTTTGGCACAGCAGGGTGCACCTCTGGCACGGTAGGATGTGGAATTTCCGGCTTTGGCAGCTCAGGCACAGCAGGATGGGGCACTTCGTGCTCCTTTGGTGCCTCTGGTACGACAGGGTGTGGGACTTCGTGCTCCTTTGGCACCACAGGGACAACTGGATGAGGTAGCTCAGGTTTCGGCAGCTCGGGCATTGCAGGGTGTGGCGGCAACTTGGGCTTCGGTAGCTCCGGCACAGCAGGGTGCGGCCCTTCAGGCTCCTTTGGCATCTCCGGTACTGCGTGGTGCGGCACTTCGGGCTCCTTTGGGACGACAGGGTGAGGAAGTTCAGGCTTTGGCAGCTCGGGTACAACAGGGTGTGGTGGGAGTTCGGGCTTTGGCAGCTCCGGCGTAATGGGATGTGGTGGGTGCTCCTCCTTCTCCTTGGGCATGGCTTCCTCCAGGTGCCGTGCTGCGCTGCTCATGCAACTGCATGAGAGCAGCAAAACCCCGAGGAAGGCAACGGAGGATAGTGTGTTTCTGCACGCCATGGTGATCTTGTCTATGTGCAAGTGAGGAGCTGCTCCTTCAAATGGAGGTGGTTTGGAGACGAGAGAAGGCCTGGTATTTATAGTACGCTAAATGACATTAAAACTCTCTACATGTTTGCAGTAGAGACTAGCGGTCTTACTGAACAATGACACCTGGTATGGATTCCTGGTAGGCCACCTGCATTTTGGGAGTTGTTTACTGACTTCAGTTTTGTGTGTGAAGAAAAGTTCAGTTTGTGTTCAGTCTCTAGTCTCTACCCATACATAGATACATGGTGCTTAACTAGTTTGGAATTATGAGACCTGAGTGATGATATGGCCCGCGATTGCAACACACCACACGTCAAGGTCTTAATAGTGTACTTGGAAGTTATAAGAGTGTGGCTGGAGGCTGGAGCCTTCCTGGAAGATCTACTCATTTCATTTCAGTATGTATACATGCATGATTGCATGATACATCTCATTCTTAGCCTATAAGCTGAAGCAAAACCACACCAGAACGTAAGTACTGTGTAGGGGATAATTTGGTACTTTGTCGGCTGGCAGTTTAGCTACACTTATCTGATTGTCTCAGTATGATTGTCTGAACCTACCATCGGAGCACTAAATCTGTGAGGGTTGGTTGGATCGCGCGGGCGTTTTCGTGTTGGAGCGTCCTACCGGCGTCTCAGGTCGATCCACGGTCGTTGCTGACTTGCTGTGCGTGTCATGTTAGTTCACCGGCGCACGTCTGACGCAACTTAACTTCAGTTACTACATGTTTTGCTACAGAGACGACGCGTGAAGCGATGGTGCTTTCGACCTTTTTTTTCATCTGCATTGGTGGTTGTGGCTTGTGGTTGATGGGCTACCTAAGTACGATGGAGTCTTGCTAGTGTCCCATGCATTACATGCACGTCGTACCCTCTGATGGCAGTTGTGCCCTTTGCGGTGAATGGGAAACATGCGATCACATCTTCTTCAACTGCCACCTTGCGAAATTCATGTGGCGGGAATTAGGGAACTCCTGCACTGCTCCTGGAACCCGACAGGGGTCGCGGATTTCATGGCCATTGTGAATGGCCTTACGGGGGCCGTCTCCGTAGGTTAGCTTGGTTCACCTTTGCGGCCCAATGCTGAGCCCTTTGGAACATACGCAATAAGCTAGCTATTGAGGGATCCCTGATCAACAATCCGGCTGACGCCATCTTCAGAATGTCTATTAATATGCAGAGCTGGAGGGTAATGGTCAGACCGAGGGACTTACCGCTGCTGGACGCGGCGCTGGACGAGGTTAGGAGGCTTCAGCGGCGGCTTCGCGACGATGACGGAGGATGATCAGCACCTGGACCCGTACCTTGCATCCCTCTACTCCGCTGTTCGAAGCTTTAGTTGTGTGTAGTCTTCTTTCTGTTCCGAGACTTGGTATCTGTGTTTTGTAATGACTAAGGCATTAGACTATTCGTATGGGGTGTGAGTTGTATCGCTACTATGTTGCTTCGAGTGCTTTATCTATAAAGCTGGGCCAAGAGCCTGGACAAGGATTTTGTGCACATGGGAGTCAGTGCTCCCTTCACTTTTGGATTTTTGAAAATTTCAGATTCTCATATTTCTCTGCTTTCAAAAATTATAACATTAAATATGTAGATAGATGTGTATACGAGGATTGGAATCAAAAAAGTCTCGTCAAAAAATACGTTATATTTTTGGAGATGCAAAAAAGACAAATTTCTGACAGTACACTGACAAAATATACGTACTATTGTACTACTATTTATAGTCAGAAATTTGTCTTTTTTGTATTTTCCAAAATACAAAGTATTTTTTAATGGGACTTTTTTGACTACACTCCTCGTGTCTAAATCTATCTACATATTTAATGCCATAATTTTTGAAAACATAAAAGAGCGAGGTTTTAAAAATTTTCAAAAATCCAAAAGTTCAAGGAGCACTTGTGCTCATGTGCACATGGTGCTTTCCGCAAGAGCCTTCCCTTTAAAAAGTATTACGCAATGATATTTCCTTTGCTTTATCAAAGACAAAGCTGCTTAGAAAACCCTGCACACGCTCTGAAGAAATCTTGGACTTCGCTGGCTCGAGTCAGGATGGTGTACTAAGAGCATAAGATTAGTCACAATGCATAGTATCATATAGAAGCATCATGCATATGATACTACCACATGTTACTATCTCCACAATGCATGATATTATATACTAGTATCATTGTCTTCTTATATTAATTGCTTTGTAGAATCTCAATGCAAATATATGTACAAAATTTACTTAACATTAAAATTTTCTAGTACTATGTGCTATGATACGGTATCTACTCCCTCAATACCGGTTTACATGGCAATTACGTATTTCAAGAAAGAACTTTAACTACTAATTTAATCAACAAAATATAAGGTATGTAGCATAAAAATTATACTATTATAAACTTTTTTAGAATATGAATCCAATGGTATAATTTTTGTGACTTATATCTTATATTTTGTTGACCAATTTGTAGTCAAACTTTTTTCTCGGAATGCGTAATTGCCCTGTAAACCGGTATCGAGGGAGTACCTATGATACTAGTATCCACTCTCTCATCCTTAATTGCACTGCCATATCAGCATTTTGCATGCATGAAATGCATGATACTACCTATAATACTCCCATTATAGGTAGTCTAATGACCGACCATCTCTTTTAATTTAGACAGTGTATAGTTTAATATGGTACTAGAGCCAAGATGTTTCAAGTTTAAAACCCTGCACATGCAGTGTTAAAAAATATATTTTGCGGCCTACAATGGAAGCCTTTCTATTAGTTTAGCGGTTTAGCCTGATGTATGAATTACACCCAACCTCTGCAACGACGCACCACCCTAATGGCACTACAGATGCACACATCCTAAAAAGGAAAAGAAAACTCAAAAACAAAAGTCCCGCTACAGTCTCTCGGGCCTAACAACAGCAATACATTCACCGCCAAGACAACACCTGAAATACAGACTCTCCAAAAATAACGCCTCCAAGAAGGGAACAGTGCTCTAACACCATCGTCGCCCGATCAACGATCTTAGGTTTTCACCCTGAAGATAGTCCCCGCTCTCAAAACAATGCCTCCAACAAGGTCATTGCCAGACACAACCAGTTAAGGCCAGACTTTGGGTTTTCACCCTGAAAGGTAGGACTCTGAATTTCACTTGTGTTATCGCCTCCACTTTCATACCGCTGCTGTGAAGCCCGGAACACCAAGCAAGTCCCTCAACAGCGCGGAGACTTGAACCTCCCTTAGCTAGTCCTCCCCTCTGGCCTTCATGAATTTCTCTTTTTCCGACTTTCATCATGGATCCATAGTCACTTGATGTCAACACAGAAAAAGAGCTTCGCGCCGCTCCCTCCAGAACCAATCGGTCGGAATAAAAGCATGGGTGTGCACGACCGAATACCACCGATCCAGCAAACTCCAGGCAAAAAGCACTGTTACATTCGCCGGCGGAGCCTTCCGAAACTCAACACTCTGGGCAGATCACGAGTCCAGGTCTCCGGTAGGTCTTCCTCTACACGCAAGAGAGACCCTAGGACCACCGCCTTTATTCAGGTCGGACCCCCACGTCGGCGACCTTCCCGGGCTGGCCACTCCAACCCTCCACCAGCGACACCGTCGTCGGCTTCCATGCTTCTCCAACACGCCACCAGAACGCGGTGATAGATCGATAGATCCACCACCACCAACCGTAGGCCGACCCTCTCCGGTGAAGAAGAGGGCCACCTCCACCGTCGTACCCAAGGCTGCTGCCCCGGGCGACCTCGTGTCGCGGGTGAAGCCCAAGATCGCCTCCACTAACCGACGAGAGGCGGGGGGGATGGTAATTGGCGCAGGCCATGGGCCTGGCCACCGCCCACCACCATCCCCTGCCGGAGTGCTGCGGAGAGCCGACGGGAGGAGGAGACCGCAGCGCAGGCCGCCGCCGCCCATCCCATCCGCGCAGGCCGCCGCCGCCCATCCCATCCGCGCCGGCCGGTCCACCACGGGAGAGCCGACGGGAGAAGGGGGCGCAGCGCAGGCCGCCGCCGCCCATCCCATCCGCGCCTGTCGGTCCACCATGCGTCGAGGAGGGGAGATCCGGCCTCCATCCACGACGCATCGACGAGGAAAGGCCGCCGCCACGCCCCGTGGGTCTTTGCCTCGGCGGCGCTGCCGGCGGCGGCGGTTAGGGCTGGGAGGGTGGGGTGCGGGAGGGTGGGGTGCGAGAGGGTGAGCGTGGTGAGTTATATCTATAACTTGCAACTAGAGGTTTCAGGGTTTAATAGCCAAGTAACACAGTAAATATATTAAGGTATGCCTGTTTCCACTTCGCCGTAATAATTATGATACTTTCCAAAAAAAATGCATGTGCAAACTGGAATTAGCCAGTTAAGTGAAGTTATTTTTTCGAAAAGGGATGTCCGAGCCTATGCATTGATTGATGCACACAAAATACTTTTTACCGAGTCAATATCTAAAGTTCTACATATTACAGAAAACAAAGGAAAGCTCTGGCAATCTGATACGTCTCAAACGTATCTATAATTTCTTATGTTCCATGCTACTTTTATGATGATACTCACATGTTTTATACACATTATATGTCATTATTATGCATTTTCCGGCACTAACCTATTGACGAGATGCCGAAGAGCCAGTTGCTGTTTTTGGTTTCAGAAATCCTACAAAGGAAATATTCTCGGAATTGGACGAAACCAACGCCCAGGGTCTTATTTTTCCACGAAGCTTCCAGAAGACCGAAAGGGTTACGAAGTGGGGCGACGAGGCACCGCCACGCCAGGGCCGCGCGACCAGAGATGGGCCCGCGCCGCCCTGTTGTGTGGGGCCCTCGCGTCGCCGCTAAACCTACCCTTCCGCCTACTTAAAACCTTCGTCGCGAAAC
>NC_061514.1:271918878-271929798 GCF_022539505.1 Lolium rigidum
GCCTATAAGGGTTTTCCTACTAGTGGAGGATTGGTCAGTCATGGAAAGTGCAGTTAATGCATACATCGAGGGAGGAAGCCATCATGCACGAGACAACACGGATGAGGTTGAGGAACACCTCGACTCGTCATCCGATGCAGCAAGCTCTTCGCATCCACAAGCTGGGTATGAGGAACCCCCACGCTTTTCTTCTGCATCAGTACCTTATTATGACTACTCCATGTATGATCCACCGGCGTGGAACCCAGACCCTCGATGGGGTTGAACTCCACTTAGGCCAAAAGCCTAAGCTTGGGGGGAGGTATACCGGCATCACTCATTCTTTGCATATTATGATTGCTGGATACTTGTATATACTTGTTTAGTCTCTTTGAGTGGTTTTCTAATGAGAGGAAGATGATATTTGGGGAAGTGCTGCCTGAAAACAGATTCTGGGCTGTTACCATAAAAATTCGTGCGCCCCGCCAGAACAGTATTTTGAGTTGCAAATTTTTGTGCATGTTCCCCAGGTTGTTATCTAACTTTCATTAGTTTAACACTTTTCGAACTGAGCAACGTAAGATTTTTGTAAAAATCGATTTCTGTACTGCTGTCATGTTTTGGCAGATTTCTGCCATCTCGTTTTTCTGTGTTTCTTTTAGTTTGCTATTCCTTGTTTCCACTTTGTTTCTTTCCCAAAACAAAAAAAGACCAAAAATATTTCTGTTGTTTCTCTTCACCAATTGTTTATCTTGGTTTCTTGCATTTGTTTCACTTTATTTGCTATTGCTAGTTTGCCATAAGAAAACCCAAAAAGATTTTGCTTTGTTTGCTTGTTTCCTTTTGTTCTTGTTCTCAAATTCGAAAACACCAAAAATATTTGCTGTTCTTCTTTGGTTTGTAAAGTTCATCATGAGTTCAATGGTCTTCGGTAGCTGGAGCGTGGTTTTCATTTCATATTATCCAAGCTACACAAGTGAAAGGCAATAATGACGATCTACGACAATCTGATTGTGGTGAGAGGCTGGTATGAACTCTATTTGTTCTCATTTTTGTACATATACTCATCCATGTGAGCATGCTTAGTTGGTTCATGTGAGGTATATGTTATTTGAGAAAGTCTAGTAGTTTATGATCTCTCATGTTAGCTCCAATTTATTAATATGAGTAGCATGTCATGGATGTTTGCTTGCATTGTTTTATTCATAAGTAAGTATGGCATTGTGGTATCCTCCTCTGAATAATTCATTTATATCGACTTGGCACATGCTCACGCATGCATATGACTGAACAAAAGTCAATTAAGCCTCAATGATTTACATTGCTTCAGAGTTCTTATATCACTTTTATGCCTCAATTAATTTATTTTGCCGCAAGCATGATTATGACGGTTGCTGCTCTCTTGAATTGTCGCTCCCTAGTCTTTTGCTAGCCTTCACTTGTACTGAGCGGGAACGCTGCTCGTGCCTCCAAACACATGAAAACCAAGTTATTCCAGAGTGTCCACCATAAATACCTATGCATGGCATTTCAAACCATTCCAAGTAAATTCTCATGCGCTACCTTTAAAATCTTCAAAATGCTTCTTAATTTGTGTTAATGTTTCATAGCTCATGAGGAAGTATGTGGTGTTTAGCTTTCAACCTTGTCATTTACTTTTGACGGACTCTCATATGGAATAGTGGCACATCCGCTTATCCAATAATTTTGCAAAAAGAGCTGGCAATGGGATTCCCGAGTCCCGAATTAATTAACTTAAATAGACACTCCTCCATGGTTTGTGATTGTTGGACGACACCGAAGGATTCGGTTAGCCATGGCTTGTGTAAGCAAAGGTTGGGGGAGTGTCATCATCATAATAAAACTAAAGTAAAAAGGCACTCCTTCATGGTATGTGATTGTTGGCAGGCACCCGATGATTCGGTTAGCCATGGTTTGTGTAAGAAAGGTTGGAAGGAGTGCCACATAAAAATGTAAATAATTCATGGGAGCCGCTCTTGAAAGTCCGGTTGGCGAGGTAGTTGGTGTACCCATTACCATTCGTTGACAACAACAAACACCTCTCAAAATAATTTTACTCCTACTTTACAAATGAAAAGCTCTAGCGCATGTTAATCCCTCGCTTCCTCTCGCGAAGGGTCAATCTTTTACTTTTATGTTGTGTCTCCATTATTTCTTTGAGCACTTTCTTGAGAGCACAACTGTCATTCTTAGTATAATATGCTTGTCTCAAAATATGATTGATTGTGGTATAACTTTGATGCTTTTATCTTTGACAATCACTACTTCTAGTCTTTCTATGAACTCCGAGAGGTGCCCGGGCATTTATGTTTTGCCGATCAAATACAGGCAAGCGAGATACCACTTTATCATACTCTCTTATGAACATTGCAATCCTGCTTATATACATGATTCATGATGCTTATTATTAATTGTTGGTACCTCTTCATGATTGACATAGTCTGTTAGATGATCTTATTTGCATGTACCTTATTATGAACTGCTCAAGTATTAGCCATATCATGAGAATATATACATTATATGAGCAAATGTGTTCCTGAAAGTTCTTTTATCGCTCGGTTGTTAACTCGAATTGCTTGAGGACAAGCAATAAGCTAAGCTTGGGGGAGTTGATACGTCCAAAACGTATCTACTTTCCCGAACACTTTTGCTATTGTTTTGCCTCTAATTTGTGTATTTTGGATGCAACTAACACGGACTAACGCTGTTTTCAGCAGAACTGTTCCGGTGTCTCGTTTTTGTGCAGAAATCCAACTTTCAGGAAAAACCTCGGGATTTTGACGAAAGGGCCTATTTTCCCAGAATATTGACGGAGCCAGAAGGACATTTGAAGTGGAGGCCCGAGGGCCCCACACCACATGGCGGCGCGGCCCAGGGGGGGCCCGCGCGGCCATGTGGTGTGGCCCCTCGGCCGGCCTCCGACGCCCCCTTCGGACTACTTATTCGCCTCGACCTAAAAACGCACGGGGAGAAGTCGAAGTCGCCGTAAACCCTCCGTAACACCGCCACATCGCGAAACTCCGTCGCGGGAGCCGAAGTCTCCGTTCCGGCACTCCGCGGGACGGGGAATTGGAGGAGATCATCACCGCCATCACCGCCAACGCCTCTCCATCAACCAGCAATGTTTCCCCCATCCATGTGTGAGTAATTACCCCGCTGTAGGCTGAAGGGGATGGTAGGGATTGGATGAGATTGGTCATGTAATAGCATAAGATTGTTAGGGCATAGTGCCTAGTGTCCGTAGATGGTACTTTTATGATATTGTTGCAACTTGTTATGCTTAATGCTTGTCACTAGGGCCCGAGTGCCATAATCTCAGATCTGAACATGTTATTATTTCATCATGATATTCATTGTTTATGGTCTTACCTGCAAGTTGTATACACATGTCGCTGTCCGGAACCAATGGCCCCGAAGTGACAGAAATCGGGACAACCGGAGGGAATGGCAGTGATGTGAGGATCACATGTATTCACGGAGTGTTAATGCTTTGCTCCGGTACTCTATTAAAAGGAGTACCTTAATATCCAAGTAGTTTCCCTTGAGGCCCGGCTGCCACCGGCTGGTAGGACAAAAGATGTTGTGCAAGTTTCTCATTGCGAGCACGTACGACTATAATTGGAACACATGCCTATTGATTGATTAGTACTTGGACACCGTTTTATTATTATCCGCAAATGCCCTGCTATGATTGTTACATGAGTTTCTCTCATCCATGCAACGCCGTCATCCGTCCCCGTGCCTACAGTATTTTAATCCTGCTGTTTACTATAATCACTACTGCTGTCTTTGTTACTCTGCTGCCGTTATTTCACTACTTCTACTGCTATAAAACTGTTACTACTGATAAACTCTTGCGAGCGAGTCTGTTTCCAGGTGCAGCTGAATTGACAACTCCGCTGTTAAGGCTTTCAAGTATTCTTTGTCTCCCATTGTGTCGAATCAATAAATTGGGTAATACTTCCCTCGAAGACTGTTGCGATCCCCTATACTTGTGGGTCATCATCCTACAAGGAATCAAGTCTTGGATTTAGGTACCCATTTTTCAATGGGTAATATCATGTTAGTAACAAGAGGTTAGGGAACCCAAATAGTCCAATCAACATTGTCCTCTAGAGGACCAATAAAGCGAGCACGAATATGTCCATAGTAATCAACGAAAAGAACATGAGAAGGATTGTTAGAGCCGGCGAAGCCCGGTGTG
The DNA here is from genome assembly GCF_022539505.1 of Lolium rigidum. NCBI lineage: Eukaryota > Viridiplantae > Streptophyta > Magnoliopsida > Poales > Poaceae > Lolium > Lolium rigidum. The sequence continues at coordinate 271,923,083 of NC_061514.1, forward strand.
GTGGCGTCGGGAATTCCACTCGTCCTTGAGTGAGGATGTCCTTCCTCATGATTGATCCTCATTATCTCCTTGTTGTTCTTCTTCTTGGTCCTCCTTCTTCTCTTTCTCTTCTGCTTGTAAGCCGATCCTTCCTCATTGCAATAACCCTCATTGACTCCATCTTTGGCCTCAATGACTCCCTCCAAGTATTTAGCTTGAATTTGGAGTCTATCAATCTTGGCCTTCTAGCGGTTTACTTCATCTTCATGCTTCGGTTGGGGATGAGTGATATCAAACACTTGAACTTCCTTTGCCTTGTTCACCCGGAAATGGTCCATCAAAGCTTCTTCTTGGAGAGAGTTCATCTTCTTAAGTAGTTGCTTGACACTCTCTTTCTTGGCCAAGTCTTCTTCATGCTTCCAACTGATGGGGTTCGTTGCATAGAAAACAAAAAAATTTCCTACCGCAAAGACGAATAAATCCAAGATCTAATCTATGGAAAACCCAAGATATAATCTATGAGATCGGAGCAACAAGATGGAGATGAGACTAACCCTCGAAGATTCCAAAGCCTACGAGATTAATCTCGTTGTTGGTGTAGACGATCGTCCCCGGTGCTGCAATCCGGCAGCACTTCCGTACTCGGTCACGCGTACGGTGTCGATGAAGCCCTTCCTCTCCCCGTTCCAGCGGGCAGCGGAGGTGTGGTAGATCTCTTCCAAGTTCCAGCAGCATGACGGCGTGGTGGTGGTGATGTAGCAAGAAAAGCTGCAGGGCTTCGCCTAAGCCGGAGCAGCGTATGGTGGAGGAGAGAGGCGGCCAGAGGAGGGGACAATGATGGGGTGGTGGCCGGCCACCCCCTCCCCTCTTTATATAGGGGGCCAGGTCGGTGGGGTGGCCCCCTTTCCCATCTAGGGTTAGGGGGGGCGGCGGCCAAGTGGGGGAAGAGGGATTCTTCCCTCCCAAGTTGATCCCCCCTAGGGAAACCCTAGGGGTTGGCCGGCTGGGCCTTGAGGGGCATGTGCCCCTGGCCCATTAGGCTAGGGAGCACCCCCTCGGCCCATGCTAGGCCTCCTAGGGTCGTGGGCCCAGTGGTGGGACCCCCGGAACCTTCTAGAACCTCCCCGGTCATCCACCGGAAAAATCCCGAACTTTTCCGAAACCTAGAAATCAACTTCCCTTATATGAATCTTATTCTCTGGACTATTCCGGACCTCCTCGTGACGTCCTGGATCCTATCCGAGACACCGAACAAACTTCGTCTCCATACCATATTCAAATCTACTTATGCGACATCAAACCTTAAGCGCGTCACCCTACGGTTCGCGAACTATGCAGACATGGTCGAGACTCCTCTCCGAGCAATAACCAATAGCGGGATCTGGAGATCCATAATGGCTCCCACATATTCAAAGATGACTTTAGTGATCGATTGAACCATTACATACGATGCCAATTCCCTTTGTCACATGATATTTTACTTGTCCGAGGTTTGATCATCGGTATCTCCATACCTTGTTCAACCTCGTTACCGACAAGTACTCTTTACTCGTACCGTGGTATGTCATCTCTTATGATCCAATCATATGCTTGCAAGCTAATCAGACGATATTCCACCGAGAGGGCCCAGACTATATCTATCTGTCATCAGGATGGACAAATCCCACTATTGATCCATATGTCTCAACTCACACTTTCCGAATACTTAATCCTATCTTTATAACCACCCATTTACGCAATGGCGTTTGATGTAATCAAAGTACCCTTCCGGTGTAAGTGATTTACATGATCTCATGGTCGAAGGACTAAGGCAACTATGTATCGAAAGCTTATAGAAAATTAAACTTAATGACTTGATCTTATGCTACGCTCATTTGGGTGTGTGTCCATTATATCATTCAACCAATGACATAACCTTGTTATTAATAACATCCAATGTTCATGATCACGAAACCATGATCATCCATTAATCAACAAGCTAGTTATACAAGAGGCTTACTAGGGACTCCTTGTTGTTTACATAACACACATGTATCAATGTTCCGGTTAATACAATTATAGCATGGTATGCAAACATTTATCATAAACACAAAGATATTATAATAACCACTTTATTATTGCCTCTTGGGCATATCTCCAACAGTCTCCCACTTGCACTAGAGTCAATAATCTAGATTACATTGTAAGGTACCTAACACACATGTCATTCTGGTGTTGGTCATGCTTTGCCCTAGGGAGAGCTTTAGTCAACGGATCTGCAACATTCAGATCTGTGTGTATGATACGTCTCCGACGTATCGATAATTTCTTATGTTCCATGCCACATTATTGATGATATATACATGTTTTATACACATTATATGTCGTATTTATGCATTTTCCGGCACTAACTTATTAACGAGATGCCGAAGAGCCAGTTGCTGTTTTCTGCTGTTTTTGGTTTCAGAAATCCTACAAAGGAAATATTCTTGGAATTGGACGAAATCAACGCCCAGGGTCCTATTTTTGCACGAAGCTTCCAGAAGACCGAGGGGGAAAGGAAGTGGGGCCACGAGGCGCCGCCACAACAGGGCGGCGCGACCTGGCCCTTGGCCGCGTGACCCTGGTGTGTGGGGCCCTCGTGTGGCCCCCCGCGTTGCCCTTCCGCCTACTTAAAGTCTTCGTCGCGAAACCCCCAGTACCGAGAGCCACGATACGGAAAACCTTCCAGAGACGCCACCGCCGCCAATCCCATCTCGGGGGATTCAGGAGATCGCCTCCGGCACCCTGCCCGAGAGGGGAATCATCTCCCGGAGGACTCTTCACCGCCATGGTCGCCTCCGGAGTGATGACTGAGTAGTTCACCCCTGGACTATGGGTCCATAACAGTAGCTAGATGGTCGTCTTCTCATGTGCTTCATTGTCGGATCTTGTGAGCTGCCTAACATGATCAAGATCATCTATCTGTAATTCTATATGTTGTGTTTGTCGGGATCCGATGGATAGAGAATACTATGTTATGTTGATTATGAATCTATTACCTATGTGTTGTTTATGATCTTGCATGCTCTCCGTTATTAGTAGAGGCTCGGCCAAGTTTTTACTCTTAACTCCAAGAGGGAGTATTTATGCTCGATAGTGGGTTCATGCCTCCATTAAATCTGGGACAATGGACGGAAAGTTCTAAGGTTGTGGATGTGCTGTTGCCACTAGGGATAAAACATTGATGCAATGTCCGAGGATGTAGTTATTGATTACATTACGCACCATACTTAACGCAATTGTCTCGTTGTTTGCAACTTAATACCGGAAGGGGTTCGGATGATAACTCGAAGGTGGACTTTTTAGGCATAGATGCATGCTGGATAGCGGTCTATGTACTTTGTCGTAATGCTCAATTAAATCTCACAATACTCATTATATCATGTATGTGCATTGTCATGCCCTCTCTATTTGTCAATTGCCCGACTGTAATTTGTTCAGCCAACATGCTATTTATCTTATGGGAGAGACACCTCTAGTGAACTGTGGACCCCGGTCCATTCTTTTACACCGAATACAATCTACTGCAATACTTGTTCTACTGTTTTCTGCAAACAATCATCATCCACACTATACATCTAATCCTTTGTTACAGCAAGCCGGTGAGATTGACAGCCTCACTGTTTCGTTGGGGCATAGTACTCTGGTTGTGTTGTGCAGGTTCCACGTTGGCGCCGGAATCTCTGGTGTTGCGCCGCACTACATCCCGCCGCCATCAACCTTCGACGTGCTTCTTGGCTCCTCCTGGTTCGATAAACCTTGGTTTCTTTCGGAGGGAAAACTTGCCGCTGTACGCATCACACCTTCCTCTTGGGGTTCCCAACGGACGCGTGCTGTACGCGTATCAAGCATATTTTCTGGCGCCGTTGTCGGGGAGATCAAGACACGCTGCAAGGGGAGTCTCCACAATCCAATCTCTTTACTTTGTTTTTGTCTTGCTTTATTTTATTTACTACTTTGTTTGCTGCATTATATCAAAACACAAAAAAATTAGTTGCTAGCTTTACTTTATTTACTGTCTTGCACTCTATATCAAAAACACAAAAAAATTAGTTACTTGCATTTAATTTATCTAGTTTGCTTTATTTACTACTGCTAAAATGGCCACTCCTGAAAATACTAAGTTGTGTGACTTCACAACCATAAACAATAATGATTTCTTATGCACACCTATTGCTCCACCTCGCTACTACAGCGAGAATTCTTTGAAATTAAACCTGCTCTCATCGAATCTTGTTATGCGAGAGCAATTTTCCGGTGTTAGTTCCGATGATGCTGCTGCCCATCTCAATAATTTTGTTGAATTGTGTGAAATGCAAAAGTATAAAGATGTAGATGGTGACATTATAAAATTAAAATTGTTTCCTTTCTCATTAAGAGGAAGAGCTAAAGATTGGTTGCTATCTCTCGCCTAAGAATAGTATTGATTCATGGACTAAATGCAAGGATGCTTTTATTGGTAGATATTATCCCCCTGCTAAAATTATATCTTTGAGGAGTAGTATAATGAATTTTAAACAATTAGATAATGAGCATGTTACACAAGCTTGGGAAAGAATGAAATCTTTGGTTAAAAATTGCCCAACCCATGGACTGACTACTTGGATGATCAGCCAAACCTTTTATGCAGGACTGAACTTTTCTTCGCGGAACCTATTGGATTCAGCTGTTGGAGGTACCTTTATGTCCATCACTTTTGGTGAAGCAACAAAGCTCCTTGATAATATGATGATTAATTACTATGAATGGCACACGGAAAGAGCTCCACAAGGTAAGAAGGTAAATTCTATCGAAGAAACCTCTTCCTTGAGTGATAAGATTGATGCTATTATGTCTATGCTTGTGAATGATAGGACTAATGTTGATCCTAATAATGTTCCGTTGGCTTCATTGGTTGCCCAAGAAGAACATGTTGATGTAAACTTCATTAAAAATAATAATTTCAACAACAATGCTTATCGGAACAATTCTAGTAACAACTATAGGCCATATCCTTATAATAATGGTAACGGTTATGGTAATTCTTATGGGAATTCTTACAAAAATAATAGGAACACACCCCCTGGACTTGAAGCTATGCTTAAAGAATTTATTAGTACACAAACTGCTTTTAACAAATCTGTTGAGGAAAAGCTCAATAAAATTGATATTCTTGCTTCTAAGGTTGATAGTCTTGCCTCTGATGTTGATCTTTTGAAATCGAAAGTTATGCCTAATAAGGATATTGAAAATAAAATTGTTACTACAGCAAATGCCATCCAAGTTAGAATTAATGAGAATATAAAATTGATGGTTGAATTGCATGCTAGGTGGGAAAGAGAAGAAAAAGAAAAACTAGCTAAAGAGAATAATGTAGTTAAAGTTTGGACTATTACCACCACTAGTAATGTTAATGCTCCACATGTTGCTGCACCTCCTACTAATAATGGTAAAATAATTGGTGTTGGCAATGTTACCACTTCTAATGCAAAGCGTGCAAAATTGCCAGAAACTGCTAAAACTGCTGAAACTGCCTGTGATAAAACTGCTGAAATTTTTTCCAACATTGGGGATGATGACCCCATTGCTTTAGATTATAATGGGTTGGATTTTGATGATTGCCACATCTCTGAAATTATAAAGTTCTTACAAAAACTTGCTAAGAGTCCAATGCTAGTGCTATAAACTTGGCTTTCACAAAACATATTACAAATGCTCTCATAAAAGCTAGAGAGGAGAAACTAAAACTTGAAACTTCTATTCCTAGAAAGCTAGAGGATGGTTGGGAGCCCATCATTAAGATGAAGGTCAATGACTTTGATTGTAATGCTTTATGTGATCTTGGTGCAAGTATTTCCGTTATGCCTAAGAAAATCTATAATATGCTTGACTTGCCACCATTGAAGAATTGTTATTTGGATGTTAATCTTGTTGATAATGCTACAAAGAAACCTTTGGGGAGAGTTGATAATGTTCGCATTACCGTTAAAAATAACCTTGTCCCCGTTGATTTTGTTGTCTTGGATATTGAATGCAATGCATCTTGTCCCATTATATTGGGAAGACCTTTTCTTCGAACTGTTGGAGCTATCATTGATATGAAGGAAGGCAATATTAAATATCAATTTCCTCTCAAGAAAGGTATGGAACACTTCCCTAGAAAGAGAATGAAGTTACCTTTTGATTCTATTATTAGAACAAGTTATGATGTTTATGCTTCGTCTCTTGATAACACTTGATATACACTTTCTGCGCCTAGCTGAAAGGCGTTAAAGAAAAGCGCTTATGGGAGACAACCCATGTTTTTACTACAGTACTTTTATTTTATATTTGAGTCTTGGAAGTTGTTTACTACTGTTGCAACCTCTCCTTATCTTAGTTTTGTGCATTTTTGTGCCAAGTAAAGTCGTTGATAGTAAGGTTCATACTAGATTTGGATTACTGCGCAGAAACAGATTTCTTTGCTGTCACGAATTTCGACCTGACTCTCTGTAGGTAGCTCAGAAAAATATGCCAATTTACGTGCGTGATCCTCAGATATGTACGCACCTTTGATTCAATTTGGGCATTTTCATTTGAGCAAGTCTGGTGCCTCAATAAAATCCATCTTTACGGACTGTTCTGTTTTGACAGATTCTGCCTTTTATTTCGCATTGCCTCTTTTGCTATGATGGATGAATTTCTTTGTTCTATTAATGTCCAAGTAGCTTTGTGCAATGTCCGAAGTGTTAATGTCG
>NC_061514.1:271929898-271972755 GCF_022539505.1 Lolium rigidum
GCATCATATCATATCGTTTCTATTGTGGTAGAGGCAGCTTTCGGCATAACCCCGATGATGCTTGTTTAGAGGGAACCCATACTAAGACACACAAACTTCCAGTTAAGCCCTACCCAGATTCAGGTATTGTGGGGGTACTTGTAAAATTGGAATGGTATCGCATCCGAACCCAACCATCGTTGTTTTTGTAAAATTCACCAAGTCATTCACCAGTCATATCCACCTTCAAAATCTTTCAATAGAATGACTCATCATTCCAAGGTTTTCAAAGTCATTTCAATTCCCAAGTTCCCAAATGTAGTAGTCACTTCCAAATTTAGCACTAGCATCTATGTATGAGGGGTGCTAAGTATTTTGCTTTGCTTCTAGGCTAACTTTGATACTCTTGTACTAATCCAGTACTAACCAAGTGAATCATGAATCAAAAAGGTACTTTGATAAAACAAAAGTAAATAAAGCTTGTAAAGTAAAACTGGGAGATAGGATCATAAGCATAAAGTAAATAAGGGAATGCCTTGCTCATAGAGAGCTTTGCACTTTGCAAGAGTATTATCTTGCAACCAAAATGGTTTGCATCAATCTAGCTTGCATTAATATTGGCTTGCCTTGGTTGAAGTGAGGGTCCAAGTTCTCTTCTCCTTTCTCTTTGTAGAAGTCCTCCTCTTCCTGATGGTCTCCGGCACTAGCGTCTAAAATACGAATACGGGGTATACAATCATCATACCAAACTTACATACTCAACTAAGCACACACAAGCTTTACACAACTTAACTAGCATCACACACTACTATTAAGTGGATGGATGTGTTCCTCTTATTTAAGAGAAAATAATTTCCTCTCATTATCTTATTAAGGTTTAATTTCTCTCATGAACAAAATATGACCTAGGTTGACCAAAGTCAACCTCTTCATACTCATCATTGTGAGAAAATGATTTAAATGAGGTTCCATACCTCATACAATTTAATACTAACAGGGTAGTGATTTAATGTCACCAAATACTCAACATGAGATTATATAGACCATGGTCACCACCTCATGTTGAAAATACTTGAGACCAAGATTTAAATGAGAGGAAAACCTCTCATATGATTTAGCACATAGTTGTAACTAGGTTAACAACTACCATTGAGGTGATTTAACCTCCTCAACAATTCATTGGCTATTCTAACATTACTTGCATTTACACTATTTATTCTATTCACACCAATACTAGAATTGGGGTGCATTGGTGGTGTTACTTGAGGAAAATAATCTCCTCTCCTTACATATGTAAATGATAGTTTCCATATGGTTCTGGAGAAATACTTTTCTCTTATTGAAATTTCTTAAGATTTAATTTCTCAAACAAGCATACATGAAATCATGTTGACCCAAGTCAACCATTCATCATCATCATTTGAGAAATAGATTTAAATGAGGTAGAGTACCTCATATCATTTAATAACACTACATATGATTCAAATCTCTAAGTAATTCATATAAGTGAGTTTGGCCAGGGGTCCAAACATCACATGAATCCATTTGAGACCAGATTTAAATGAAGTATAAAACTTCATATGAATTACTTAATAGTTTTGGACAATATCAACTAGTTAAACTAGCCATATTATCCACTACTTAAACTAGGGCATGATCATGCAAAGTGACCACACCATTTTATTGCATAAACAATTAGTGTAAGTCAAATGTGAGCCATTGGAGTTGGAATTGACTCAATAACTATTTTGGTTGATTTTTAAGAATTATTCTTAGGCAGAAAAGTCCCTGTCTTGTTTATTTTGCTACATTAATTCTACAATTAATTTTGAGATGGGATCAGTGGCATTTGATAGATAATTTCACTAGCTTTCCAGAAATATAAAGTTCATCAATTTTGGTTCAGTAGATTTGAAGCTATTCAATTTCAAAGTGAGGTTCAGTATTGTAAAGATTTGAATTGAATTAATCGAATTTGGCTAGATGGGCTAGGCGGGAAAGTAATCTGGGCCGAAAGATTTAAACACGGCCCAAGCCAGCCCAGTAACGTTTCGGGCCAGCTGACAGAGGGACCCACGCGTCGGCAGGTGAGGCTTACCGAACCGGTACGGGCGCCGAGGAGCGTCGGATCGAAGAAGATCGTGCGGCCGAAGCGCCGTCGTCGTCGTCGACGAGAGGGAGGTGCTGGCGGCTACGGCAGGGGGTCGGCGGCGAGCTGGGACGTCGGCGAGGGTCAGCGACGGTGCAGGTCGTCGTTGTCGAGGACGAGGAAGCAGATGGTGCGGTGCGGCGGCTCGAATGGCGGCCTGAATCGACGGCGGCGATCTCAGGTCCGCCGCGGGCTCCGGCGTGCAATTGGGCGGCTCCGGTGACTAATCGACGAGGGAAAGAGGTCGAGGAGGATCAGTGGCAAGAGAGGAGTTGAGGGATGTGAGAAATGGAGGCGGGATCGTCCTCCTTTTATAGCGACGCGAGGTGGCCAGAGGTCTGCGGCGGAGTCGACATGGTCGCGGCATTTCTGGCGAGGGAATCGGGTCGGCGAGGTAGGCAGTCGCTAGGTGAGGTCGAGGCGGTGCTAGGGCGCTTGCTAGCTAGGTGGGGGACGGTCTGGTGGCGACGCATCGCGTCCAGGTCTGCGGCGGCGTCCGCGGGAAAACGGCGAGGGTGTCGACGGCGACAGGCGGCGCGAGGACACGGGACCGTGTCAGGCGGGTTCAGGGTGCGGCGGTGATGCTCAACGCTTAGCCAGGGGGTCCGGGGGAGGTGTGCTGCGGCGAGGCGACGCGTGGCCAGGGCATGTCCACGGGCGCGCGCACGACATGGTCGGCATGGTCCTGGGCTGATCTGGGCGCGTGGGTTTCGGCCGCTGTCGTCGTTCACCTTGACAGGGGCAAGGCTAGGGAGGTCGAGGGAAGTGAGGTGGAGCCAGAGGACAATGTGGCCCGAGCTGGAGATGAAGGAGAAGTGAAGAGGAGGAACATGGCCGGCATGGGATTGACATGGCCATGTCCATGGCCGGCTAGACTCTCCCTTAGGGTTTCTGTAGGTTGGCTAGGGTGAGAAGGGTCAAGGGAACCAGAGAGAGTGTTTTGGGGTCATAGGGTTAGCTAGAACACTATTTGGAATAGTGTTGGAATAGTTTCCTATTTGTAATTTATTAATTTTGTCCAAATTTGATTAAGTTCAAAAGGTGGACCAAAGTAAAAAGGGTGTGTTTGGTTTGGTTCTAAATGACCAGAGGCAAAGAGAGGTGGTGGTGGAATTTAGAAATTTAAAGAATGGCCGAATTTGCTAAGTGGGAGATTGTTCCCCATAATAAAAAGTTGCAACTTTGCATGAGCATGGTTATTGATCAAAGATGATTTTGGCATGGTGCTCTTTACAAAAGTGTTTACCTTGATGTCCTCTTGGATGACATGCAAAGAGTTGAAAGGGTTTAGTTTGAAAATATTGAATTGCAAGGGCTCAAAGTAGTGACCAGATTATAATGGGCAGATTTGACCATTATTCTATGTGAGCAAGTTTTGAGTTTGAATTTGATTTGAATTGTGTTTCTTTGATTCCAAAAGTTGTAATAAGTGTTTAGTAACATTGTTCAACTAAGGGTGAAGGCCAAAATGGTCTAGGGTCAAGATTTATAAAAATGGCATACACCATATGTAAGGGTTTTGGGATTTTCTAGCTTTTATTCTTTTATTCCTCTTTGCTTCATTTTGACAAGAGTTAGGTTTATTTGGGGTTAGATTGAGTTAGGTGAAAGGTTCAAACCATTTTGAGACAAGGTTGGTGCCTAGGTCAAGGTTTGATAAATTGGCCCTATGTGTATGTGAGTGAAAATGGAATTATCTCACTATTTGATTTCTCTCCATTTGGGTTGACTTTTCTTGACTCTAAGGTGATTCTTATTAATTTAGAAACATTTTCAAACTATTGAAACTATTTCAAAAGGTCTTGTTCAAAGATTTGCATAAGTGGCCATAACACATAAGAGGTGATGTGTCAAATTTCATTAACTTGTAAATTGTTCCCATTGCTTTACTTGGGCATGGGTTAGGGTCAATTTAGTGTTATATTAGGTTGAGAGATGGTTTCACATCATTTGGGTAAGGTTTAAAGTCATAGGGCAAGAATTGGTGAAAATGGCTATGTGTCACATATGCCTCTATGCATACGTGGCACTTGATTTTTAATTTGACTAGGCTTGACCCAATTGATGTTGTTGAGTGTTGAAAAGGTATATAGGAGTGATCCAACCATTCACTACAAGTCTTAGGTTCAAGATCCTCCATTTCACAAATTTGATATTTTGCTCTCATATGCCTCTATGGCATTATTACTTTCTTTTCAAAATCTTTTGTTTCACTTTGGATTATGTTTGAGAAGTACTAGATAAGGTTTGTGAAGGTTTTCCAATCCTCTAAATAAAGTAGAAAGGCCTAGGGTAAAGCTTTACAAAAATAGCCATAGGCACATATGCCTCTTTCTTAAATAAGATTTTTCCTTTTTATTTTATTTCTCAAAGATTGATGACAAGAGGGATGTGGGTTAGGTTTTAATAAGTTTTGCAATGGTTCACCACCATTTAGCCAAATAGGAAAAGGTAGGGTTCAAGATTTATATATTAGAGCTATAGGCCCACATATGGCTTTTTCTTTAATTTAGGTTTCTCAAAATAGATCCAAATGATTTTTGAGAAGGTTAGGGTTTTTTCTTATTTGATTTCTTTCTCTTTTAATTTCATTTGGTTTGTGATCTTCACTTGATCACTTTAGGGTTTATCACATAAGCATAAAAACACTCATCATGGCAAAAACACAAGTAATATGTATGAGCACTAAGCATAGCACTCTATTTAAGAAAAGTTTTTGTTGGTTCTCATTTTTGGAAAAAGGAAATTCATTTTCTCTTTATTTTGAAATTTGGGGTGTTACAATGGATCACATGATCCAATATTACACAAATAGATTGTTCAACAACACCAATAAGTAGCGGAAGCGAAGTAGTAGTGGACTATCTATTCCACAGGCAACGCTTGATGTTAGAAGATGCTCCTAGTTATCGTAGACGTCCTGTTGTCCGTCGTCCTGATACTGTGGCTCATCTTCATAGTCTGGCATTTGAATAGCCAGGGACACAGCCGTGAGTACTTTAAAGTACTCGCAAACTAATACCAAAGTAATTGCTTAACAACTTTAATAAGGGGTGCTAAGCTCTATGTTTATTTGCGTAAAGCCAAGTTTAGTTCATAAACATTTAGTAAAGACTCCTCATCTTAGCTAACTAACTCAAGTGGGAACATTAGTGACAAATCAATTCTGATTCAAGTCAAATCACCTTTCAATTCATCATTCCTTTTTAAGACAAAAGTTCTGACAACGGAACAGTATGGCCTTTCCAATCGTCCGTAACCGTGGACACGGCTATTCGAATAGGTTTAACACTCTGCAGAGGTTGTACTCTTGTGCCACAACTTTTGATTACATCCGTCGAGGATAACCCCGAATCATCGTAACTCCAGTACACGGATCATCAACCTTAACCTTTCACTTATATACCCTAGTATAGGCACCTCTCCCCATGAGCTTGGCCTCCCGGTGAAAACCAACTGTCAACCCGGGAACTGCACAGGGCTTGGGTCGTACATTCACCTCATATTCACATCATTTCACTTTTAACGGAGGCAGCCTCGGCGTAACCCCTATGATGCTTGTTTAGAGGGAACCCATACTAAGACACACAAATTTCCAGTTAAGCCCTACCCATAATCAGGTATTGTGGGGGTACTTGTATAATTGGAAAGGTATCGCATTCAAACCCAATCATCAGTTTTCATCAAAATTCACCAAGTCATTCATGTCACCTTCATCTTCAAAACCTTTCAAAGTCATTTCACATGTTCCCATCTAGAGTAGTCAATTTTATTTAGTTAGCACTAGCCACTAATCATGAGGGGTGCTATCTAGCTTTGATTAGCTCTAAGCTAAACTTGAGTGCTCTTATTCTACTCTAGACCAAGTGAATCATGAATCAAAAATAAGCTTTAAAATACAATAAGCAAAATAATTGCAAGGTAAAAACATGGGATATGTTGATTAAACATAAAGTAAAGAGTGATGGTGCCTTGCTCTTGTAGAGCTTTTCACATGGTGCTTTGCAAGAGTGTTAGCTTGCCTTGAGCAGGGTAGTGGTCAAAGTTTTCCTCCTCCTCCTGGGAGTAGCCTTCCTCCTCTTGATATTCCTCGTTACTAGCGTCTATATACGAATACGAGGTACACAATCACCAAACCAAACTTATATGCTAGACTAAACACACCAAAGATTCACACAAAACTATTCTAGCATCACCTCATTCATAGCATGGTGATTTACTTGGTTTTCCTACTTACGAGAAAAATAATTTCCTCTCATTACAATTATTGGTTTGGTTTGCTATTTACTTGTTTGGAGAAAATGATTTCCTCTCATTAAATCCTATTAAGATTTAATATCCTCAAATAATATTAAGGTATGAAATATAGGTTGACCAAGGTCAACATTTCATATCTATTATGTGGGAGTATAAATTTAAATGAGGTGCTACACCTCATGCATTTTAAGAGTAACATAGTAATGATTTAAAATCACTAAGTAATATAATAAGAGGTTCATTAGCCTAAGGTCATTACCTCTTATTGAATCACTTAGGATCAATATTTAAATGAGAGAGAAGCTCTCATACCATTTAAAGAATTTGAAATATAAGATTTAAATGCACTAGAAATGGCTCCATAGCCATTATTTTGATCTAGTCCATGATCATACAAACAACTTGCTTATCTTTTTGCATAATCAATTAGAGGACATCAATTGTGATTTATGAGAGTTGGAATCAACTCAAAATCATTTATGGTTGAATTTTAAATGAAGTTTCAATTTGTAAAAGTCCCTAACTTGTCATTTTTATCATTTGAAAACTACTGTGAAATTGGGGGTGAGACCAGTGGCATTGTGTAGATAATTTCATGGGCTTTCCAGAGATATAAAGTTTGCTAAATTTGGTGCAGTAGATTCAAAGTTATTCAAATTTGAATTTGACATCAGTATTGGATTTTCAGCTAAACGAAATAAACGAGATTTGAATTATTGGGCCGCGCGGGAAAAGCCTACGGGCCCAAACGAATTAAACAGAGAAACTCAGCCCAGCAACGCATCTCGTGCGAGTGGGCCGTCTGACGGGGTCGGGTCCACTCGTCAGCGTCTCTTAACGCAGCGAAGCGGTACGCGCTCGGTGGATTAGGAAGCAGATCGACGACGAACAGACATCGTCGTCTCCGACGAGATGGCGTGGCTCCGCCGGCGAGCCTAGGGGGTCGGAGGGCCTACCAGGGCTCCGGCGGTCGGCGGCGAGGTTCGCGGCGAGCTTGGCGAGGGTGCTGAACCGTCCGGTACATGCAGCAGCGACGGGGGAGGCTCCAATCAACGGCGGCAACCTCCGGTTACTGGCGGCCTTGAGCTTGCAATTCCGGCGACTCCGACGAGGATTGGATGAACTACTGGTGCGAGGAGAAGCAGGGAGGGAGGTGAGTCGAATGGTGTGAATGGTTGAGTTGAGGGAGTGCCCTATTTATAGGATGGAGAGGGGTGCCGCGGGTGCTGTGAGAGGTCGCCCATGGCGCGGCCGTTCTGAGGCGTGAAGGGGCAAGGTGAGTACAACACTCGATGGGCGGCGGCATGGCGATGCTCAATCAGCTTTCGGCGCTGCAAAATATGGACGGGATCGATTGGGCGCGTGTGATAAGTGCGGCAGCACTGGCGGTGCTTTTCCGACGAGGACGACGGCGACATGGCCTCTGCGCGTTCTGGAGCATGTCTAGCAGCTAGAGGAGAGGGAGGGGGTGCTCGACGCAGTGGTAGGCTTTGCAGGGGAGGACTGAGACGACGAGGCGTGAGACGCTCTGGCGCGTCCAGTACGCGGTGAGCGCGCGTACTGGCGTGCACTGGCATGGTGCTGGGCGTGCCTCGCCTGGCCAATGCCAGCCTCGTGCGCGCCTCGGCCGTGCATGGTCATGATCAGCAGGCTGTGGAGATTCTCCAGGACAAGGTTTGGGTGAGAGAGTGAGGCCAGAGAAAGAGAGGGCAAAGGTGGCCGGCTTGTGCATGGCAAGGTAAAGGATCATCTCCTCACTTTAACCAGCACCAGCAAGGACATGGCTCGATGCAGAGGGTGCAGAGGAGCAACATCATCACAATATAAAGATGGTTTAGCCCAAAATCCAGTGGGTAATGAAGTGTGTGGCAAATCTGGAAAGTTGCCTGCCAGGTGTTCGACACAATGGCCGCATGAGATTTTTATTTGAATTTTGAAAATATTTTTGGTGCATCTCATTCATATATTTAAAGAGGTAGAATGGTGGTGGTGGTGGTCAATTTGGTGAAGATTTGCAGGATTTCAAAATTGAGCTCATCTTCTCTTTGTTTCAATGTCTCATCTTGTCAACTCCTTTCTGGTCAACCTAGTCAGAGTCAACACTGGTGGTCAACATCAAAGTGGTTCACCTTGACATGGTCTTGGATGAGGTGGCAAGTGTTGACCAAGTTTGGTTTAAGAATCAACCAAACCAGGGGTGCAAAGTGGGTAAGATATTATAAAGTGGCCAAATGACCATTATCATATGTATGTTGGATTTGAATTTTTCTTTGATTTGAATTGGGTTTCTTTGATGCAAAAGGGTGTGTTATTGATATATAAGTGTTTTACAAACAATGGCACAAGCAAATGAGGCCTTGGTTGATGATTTGCAAATTTGGCTAAATATGTATGAGAGGGAAAATGGGATTCTTTTCCATTTCTTTTATTTCTCTCAAATTAGGGTTTGATGATCTTGGTTTAGGGTTTAAGCATATAAGAACAACAAACAAACACTCATCATGGCAAAGGCATGTAAGAATGCATGATCAATTATGCATAGAACTATATGTGAACAAAAGTTTTTGTTAACTCCAAAATTTGGGAAATTGCATTTCTTGTCTTTATTGAATTTGAAAACTTGGGATGTTACATAAATATCATAGATCCGTCGAACTTCGCTTGACCGTCGTGCACACATACCACTCTTTAGATAATGTCTTGGTGGAAAGCACGCATGAGCATAGGGGGGGTGCGGTTTAAATTTATTGAGCTATCCCTCCCCCCATAATGCATAAAGTAATCCAAATCATACTCTATTTGTCAAATAAGTGACTAATTAGCTTCATGTTGAGTCTTAGTTGTGAGTCCTAGATACATCTACGCGACCTCACGCTATTATACTCTTACACGGTGGCCTTGGCCACCAACCTCCTCCTTGAGGAGTTTTTGGTTCTTTTTGACTTTCTTTGACCTTCTTTTGCTTTCTTTCCCATTTGCTTTTGGTTTTTGTTTCTCCATGTTCTTTGTGGGAGATTCACCCAAGCTTGGATTTTCATGTTGATTCTTGCTAGCTTGGTTGAGTAGTACCTTAACAGTTTCTCCATCTAATCCTAATCCAATACCCACCTCTTGAGCCATTTCAGTCTAAAAGCACAAGCCTACACCATAATGTGGGTTTTCTGAGCTTTGGAGACCGGTACTACCGGTGGTCAGGCCGGTACTACCGCCCCTGTGCAGTGTCCTAACGACTGTCAGGATTTTGCCCAGGAGCGGTACTACCGGTGGTCAGGCCAGTACTACCGCCCCTGTGCAGTGTCCTAACGACTGTCAGGATTTTGCCCAGGAGCGGTACTACCGCCTGAGGTACCGGTTAAGTACAATGTTCAAGAAATCGGTAATCGTTAACTGCTCGGTCGGCTTGAGTTAAGGGATTAATCGGAAATCGGCCTATTAACTGATTTAATCGGTCGACTATTAATCGGCATGATTTTAAAAAATGCAAATTTTGAGCACTAAAACATGCTCTATTGAATGAGTAAAAATTGTAAAAGAACACAGGCAATGTTTGACACTAGAATATCTTGAATTCTTGAAATGAACTTGACATGTAAATCATTGCTAGACCAGAACCTAGGCAGCCACATATGCAAAATGTGTGGCCGAACGCACACAACAATGAAACATAGGGCAGCACCACGTTTTACATATCAGCATCTATTGTGCAATACATCACATCAGCCCATATTAAATAACAAGGTAAATAACATGGTCCAACAAATAAAGTTCACACAACCAAAAGAAAATAGATAGGAGTAGGATTGTTAAATCTCCAAGACTCAAGGCAGCATCATGTCCTCCTCATCTTCATTATCTTTGCAAATCATCTGGATCAAACAACATTGCAAATTTCCATCTCATATCATCTGAATTCCTCTTAAGGGCTTGGGAACTTTCCACTTGAGCAGCACCAGCAGCAGCCATCTACAAAATAAAATTCGCGGCATCATGTATTGCAAAAATTAGCACTAGCTAGTTCAACACAAAACACCATGCTCTGTTCAACACTTCAACATAGAACAGTACACAAAAAGAAAATTGGCAGCAGCCATCTACATGCAACAAAAATAAAAAAAAGGGGAGATTGTGTACATGAGATTGATCAGCCATCTACAGGCAGCAGCCAGTTTATATACTAAAATTGGTAGCAGCCATCTAGAGGGAGCGGCCAGTTAATATATTAAACAGATGAGGACAAACTTTGCTGTACAAAATTTGATCGTGGATCATAGCTAATTACGATGGAAAATATACCATGGATTGGAGATTGTGTACTGTACATGATATTGATCCAAAATACTTGACAGAGAATGGGAGGGGAATCAGATTGACAACATACCGTGTACTGGATTCAAGGGGAGGTGTTATTGGAGAACCTGGCCCGGTTGAGAAGCAGGTACGGGTGCCGGCGGAAGCGGACGACCGACGGCAGCCAACTGGGCGCGTCCGGCTCGCGCTCCTGGTCTCCTGGAAGACGCGAGGAGAGGCACATGCCGCCTGGCCGCAGCCCCTGGGTATATATGGTGATGAGGAGGTGTGCTACTGCTACATGCGCCGGCGAAGATGAGCTATGGGGCGGCGGCGATTTAATGAATCACGACCTAGATCTAGTGGTGCAGTGCTCGACCGGTAGTACCGGTCATTCGTGACCGGTACTACCAGTTCAAGCGGTACTACCGGGCTGGGTTGCGGTACTACTACTCTGTGCAGTTTCACTTTTGTTGCTTGTTAGTGTCCTTTTGCGCTACAATTCTGAGGCTTGTGCACTTAACCCCTATTCCCCCTACAACCTATGTTGTTCACAGGATCATCCAAGCCCCGTGGTGGCACCAAGGTCAAGTCTCCCGTTCCTCGTCGTCATAGAGACCAAGAGGAAGAGGAAATTGTGTCGCCAAGGACAACAAAGCATCAAAGGGCAGCTGCAGCCAACAAGAGGACCACCTCGGGTCCCCAAAAGCCTATGAGTGGACTCAAAAAGTCCCAATTCTTGGAGATAAGGGGAGTCAACCCTTACTTGGTGCCAAGGAATCCTCGACTCTGCTCCAACAACTACTTCTACCACCCCAATCAAGAGAGGATATACAATGAAGTCTATGGGGCGAAGGAGTTCAATTGTTGCCCCCAATTCTCTATCAACATGGACAAGCTCCGCTCTAAGCCCGAATACTTTGGGGAGGCACTCATGATATGCGAAGAGCAAGGACTTATCCCCTTGATGGCCTTCACCCACAACTACTCCAGGGAGGTGATTTGTCAATTCTATGCCACCGTGATGTTCCTTCAAGACGAGTCCGACGCCCGCTCTCTCAAGTGGATGACTAAGGAGCATGTGATGGAGGCCACTTGGGAGGAGTTTGCAAGTGCCATTGGTTATCATCTCCCCGGCAATGATATCAACTACTTCCGGATTCATATTCAACACAAGCCAATGAGCAAGGACAAGATGGTCAATCTCTACCTCCCCGGGCGAGTACTTTGTGGAAGGGCCTAACCTCCTTCCAACCTACGACATCATGAATCGCATCTACCGCAACACCATCAACCCCAAGCACACCAACCACGATGAAGTGCATGGTTTTCTTGTGAACCTCCTTGTGCATACTCAAGAGAACAAGGGCCTAGGAAAGCAATTGGATGTCATGGACTACATATGGCATGAGATGCAAGATTGTGCCTTCCTCCGCAAGCTTCCTCAATATGCACCATACATCATGAGGCTCATTTGCCTCAAGTGGGAGGAAGCCAACCGTGGAGACCTCCTTGAACAATGCTACCCAATCACTATCCACAAAGAGCACAGCCCCGCCGTCAAGAATCATTCTCTCCCAAGTTATGGCAAGAATGCTCCTAAGGACAAGGAGGAGGAGGAGAAGGAGGAGGAGGAGGAGGAGGAGGAGGAGGAGGTCGATAGTGACGACTCTGACTTTGTGCCCAACTCCATCAAGACCAAAGGCCTCTTTGCCAAGCTCACCGCTTGTCTCAAGAAGTCATTTTGCTTCAAGGAGGACCTCCAAGACAAGATGTATCAAGCCCATGTCGACAACAAGAAGATCCGTCAACGTCAAAAGGCGATGATGGCTCATTTGGATCTCCCCATCTCCGATGGTTCCGAGAACAACATCACCCCTCCAGGAGAACGGAAGTCCAAGCACACGTGGTCAAGCTCCGAGGAATCCATCCCCGAGCGCATCGTGCGCCCCTCTCGACCACCTCATGGCAAGGGCCAAGTTGAAGACGAAGACGAAGATGAGGAGGAGGATGAGGATGAGCACATGTATGGTGAGGATGAAGACGAGGACGAGGAGGAGGATGAGGAGGAGGAAGACGAGGACGAGGATGACGAGTGATCCCCTTGGGGTGCTAGCATGCTTCCTCTCCCTTTTTGGTGTTCCGGTGCCAAAGGGGGAGAAGTTGCTCTCTTAGGACGGATCTATTGTGGCTACACCATTTCTATGGAGGCATTATTATTGGAAGTTTGGATTTTCTCAAGGCAAAGGTATGACACATTCACCCAAAGCTCCTTGTATTGCCATATGTTGCCTCCATAGTGTGCATATGCTATATAAACATGTCAAATATCCTTGTTGCATATGCGCTTGGTTTGTAGAATGTAGGGGGAGTTATATCTATAGGATGTGTGTATTTGTATTCAAATGCATATTCTAACTATGCACACGTCTAGGGGGAGCTACGTCTAGTTTTTACAAATCTAGAACCTTATCATAATATCCCATGCTATGTTGCAAATTCTTGTGTTGTCATCAAACACCAAAAAGGGGGAGATTGAAAGAGCAAGGTCTATACCTCGTGTTTTGTGTGTTTGATAACAACACTTGAATGAATTTAACCGCGTGCATAGATTGTCTTTGATAGATTTGCAGGTGCACGGTGCCCTCGCTGAACGCATCATGATCGGAAGACTCAGACCCTGTTTGTTTAAGCTTGTACTTCTGCTTTTAGAGATTTTGGGATAAAAAAACGGACAGGTCAAACAAACGACAAGAATTAGAAAAGCACTTCTCCGAAGCGCGGCCACCAAATACACTACGAGCGCCGAAGCTGATCAGGACCTGCTTCCCGAGCTTTCTCCGCTTCCCGAATGGCAGATGACCCGATTGTCCCCAACACTTCAAAATATTTATGCAAGAACTGCCATCCCATATAAGTGCGGCCTGCCCTCGCAAAGCCAACCCGGCCCGACACCCCGTGCTCATTTCCCCCCTCCTCCCGTCCCGTTTCCATGGCAACCTAGGGTTAGGTTTCGCCTTCTCGGCCGCCGCCGCCGTTCATGGCTGCCGTGGCCGCCAGCAACCGCCGCCGCCGTCCCAGCACTCCTCCTCCTCTCCGTTCTCGTCCTTCTGAAGCTCGCCGCCGTCACCGTTCTCGGCCGCCGTCGTCGCCAGCAACAGCCGCCGCCGTCCCAGCACTCCTCCCCCTTTCCAGTACCTTCCTCCTGCAGCACGCCGCCGTCGCCGTTCACGGCCTCCATGGCCGCCAGCAACCGCCACCCCCGTCCCAACACTTCTCCTCTCCATTCCCATCCTCCCGATCTGGTCACCGTCGGCTGCCCGCTGGGATCGAGCTCCGGCAGGAGGACCTCGTCCTCACCACCGATAGGACAAGCTCGTCCCAGTCGTCCTACTGTCCAGCGGCACCGGTTGTGCTTGGGCGCCCTTTTGCTATCCTTAATCTACAAAGGCAGCAAGATCCGTATGTGTATTCCTTCATCGGTTCATTCCGTGAAATATCTGGTCGGCTGGACCTGTATGATTCCGTGAAATATCGTGGATGCGTGTGAGCTTGCTATTTGCAAAGGCACCAAGATCCGTATCTATAGATTCCAAACAGTTCTTGTATTTGTTGCTATTTGCATTAATTCTAAACATTTTGCACACATGGTCATGAGATTTGCGCAATATAAGGCAAACGTCAAAATTGAAAAGCCAAGATAAACATGAACTCCCAAATGTTACAGAGTAATAAACTTATATTTTTTTTGAAAAGTGATGTGAGTTGATGAACATGGACTGACGTGATACAACTATGTTATTTTGTACTGTATTGCGTAAAAAAATGGGTAAAACTAAGGTAAGTTTGTTATTAGGCATGATAATTATGTAATAAAACAGACAAAAATAGCTAATTTGTTTCAAAACAATATTTATACAACATCTTAAGCACTTAGGGGCATTCCAGACATTTCACTCCTAGAACCAACAGCAGTAGACGTAAAAAGCACGTCTGCCAAACATCAAATCTCTGCTTTCAACAACTGCTTTCTATAACTGCTTTCTACAGCTGCTTTTTTACAGCCCAACTGCTACAGCTGCTTTTTAAAAGTTGCAGCCCAAACAAACAGACCCTCAAGCGTAGCTTATAGGTTTTCTGGTTTTGTGTGTGTGTCGTGAGGTGACGTGGTTGGAGAGGGAAAGATGAATTGCAGAATCTGCCTGACCGATACTACCGGTACCAGTAGCGGTAGTACCGCTATCCTACTGGTACCGGCCTGAGATACCGCTCTGGGATTGCACGCAGAAATGCCCACAGAACAAAGTACGGTACCTTCACGGTACCTCGAGCAGAAGTACCGCTCTCAAGATGTAGTTCCGACATGGTACCACTTTGGTACTGTAACTTTGAGTTACGGAACTTCCGCCCTAGTACCTCCAAGGTACCGGGTGGAGTCCGGGGATAGCAGAGGCCATGCCAGTACCTCAGCGGTACAACCACTTCTTGCCCAAGTGGCAAATCTGTTGGCGGAATTCGAACCCAAAGCGGTACTACCGCTTGCCCAAGCGGTAGTACCGGTTGTGCGAGATCTGCACATAACGGTTGGATTAGGGGGAGCCTATAAAAGGGCCCCTTCTTCTCCAGCTCAATTTTATCTCTTCTCTCTCTCTCTCTCCTCCATTGTTGCTGAGCTCAAACCTTGAGGATATCCCCACCTACCCAACCAATCTTTCCCAAACTTTGAGGAGTGGTGGAGGAGGCCCCAATATATAGTTCTACCAAGAGAGATTTCACCAAGGTCATCTAGTCCTCAGTGGATCTTGGAGTTAGGATTCCTATGGTGGGATCTTGGAGGAAGTGCTCCTATGGAGGCTAGATTGGAGTTGTGCTAGCCCCATATATAGGGTGTTGGGAGCCTATGGTGTTTGTGGATCTCACCCCAACCTTGTGAAGGAACCTCCGCCTCGACCGGATACTTAGTGAAGAAGGGGAAGCTCCTTCGTGGGACTTTCTCGAGGAACAAGGTGAGGCCTTCGTGGTAGTCTAGCCTTCGTGGTTAGCACCTCCTCAACGCAGACGTACTCCCTTTTGTGGGAGGAACTGCGGGAAACAAACCTCACCTCGTCTCCGCGTCCCCGGTTGTTCCGCTCCCTCTCTTTACTATCTTGTTCGGTTCGTTTGCTTGTTGCACTAGCCTAGGATCATACTAGGAACACCCCTATCACCAAAGTTATCACTTTTACTTCCGCATCGCATAAAAACTGAAAAAGACATAAAAATTGTCTAGCGACCATTCACCCCCTCTTGTTTGCTACGATCCATTCAGCGGGGCGGCGGGGGTGGGGTTGGGATGGTGGCGTCGCACTAGGACAGCAAAGAAGGGAAAAGAAGCAAATCCGCACGGTCGATTTCGCTATCCCTGACGTGCAGGATCGCGTAAGAAAAGGAGGACGCTCGGCGCGACCGTGCAGCGTCCGCAGAGACGCAAACCTGCCACATATTTGGGCCGCGTTTGCGTCACCGCGTACAGCCCGGTCACTATGCGTCGCCCTGCTAGAGCAGGGTCCACGCGCCTTTTCGGTCCGATCGGACGCAAACGGCCGCTCATCGTCCATTTGCGTCGCCCCGTTGGAGATGCCCTAAAGGAAATGTATTAGTATTCCCAAGATATCAATTACACGAGCCTCTGCACCAATAATATGAATGAAAACATCAAAGATGACTTACATCTAAAAAGGAAATAAAAATGAAAAGGGAAAAAGAGTTTGTCGAGGTGATCAAACATAGGCAACAACAACACTCAAACCACCACCAAAAATAACACCCCGACTAAAAAGAAGATTCTCCAAAAGCACAAACTTTGTCGTCGCCTTTTCGCCCTAGAGAAAATCCGAGTTCCCAAAACAATGCCTTCGGCAAGGTCATTACGAGGTACAACTAATAAAGGTCAGACCTTGCCTTTTAATCCTAAAAACATCGACTCAATAATCAAGGAACACCACAAAAAAATGTAGTCTGCCACCCCTGCTTGCCGAGGCTGCCGCTGCAAGTCTTTAAACACCCGACACACAGGACCATGTCCCAAATGGACATGAACAACGCCATCCAGGGGCACCATGCTCCCATCAACGGAGATCTTCGACAGGAAAGACCAAAACTCGTCGGCAGCCAGATCAAGGATGCTGACATCAAGCACGGCGGCGACTGGGAATAAGAAGAGCACTAGGGCCAAACACCATTATTAGGTCCAACCTAGCAAACCCCACGCCGCCTGCTGGCTCCCTTCAAGGACTAGCCGTCCGAATCCCCACCAGCAGCCCGAAGGCTCGGCCGGTAGCGAAGAAGGCGACCCGCATCTCCCGAAGCCCGCGCCAAATGGCCTCACGACTTCGATGCATGGATGAGCGTCTGTGGCGCGCCATAAGACCAAAAACAATGCCCAGTTGCGGCACCCAAAGGCTGTTTGGATCCAACGCGATCCACAAAACTTTCTGTCCCCATGCTAGCCCGAGCAAGATGTCCCCTTCTCCTCTGCTCCTATCCAACTTTGCTAGTATCTCGATAAGTACGGTAGTATCTTTTTATTGCATTTTATCTTATTTTCTTAGTTTACTTGCTTTAATTTACCTTACTTTATATTTATAATTCATATTATTAATACGAAACTTTGTGCTTGACAACCACATGGTGGAGTTGGGGACATAAGACAAAAAGTTTTCTTTGTAGGTTGCTAGAAGAGGAGGAGGATAAATCATCCTCGAGCCAATTCCTTGAGAGTTTGATATGAACCCTCGAGTCACCTTTGTGGGGGAAATGTGTTTGCTACAACACTCTGTACTTGGAATCCCAACAAGTTGGTACAAACGGAGTTGTTGCCATTATAGAGCCGCGACCCGGCCGTACGGCCCGGCTGTACCATGTTTTCTAGGCGGCGGAAACCTCACGAACTTCTATGTTTCCTCACAAAATCTGACCCTGATTGTCCCTGGACCTTCCCTAGGTCATTAGGGCGGTATGTGGGGCTATTGGGGACCATCCTAGGCCTATATAAAGGAGTGGGGAGCCAAGGGAGAAAAAAGTTCAATCCGCGCCGCCAAGGCGGAGCCCGGTTGCTCTACCGCCTCCATAGCCGTCATCACAAAGATCTCCACCATTACCACCACACCATTTTAGGGGGAAGAAGAGGATACTTAGGAGAAGGAGGAACGGAATCGATCTCCATCATCATCTACGCATCCGCCATCGATTTCCCCATTCTCATCTTGTTGTAATCTGAACTTGTGGATTACACTTGTATTAATATATACACATTTCATATATCATTGCCATGAGCCCATGATCATGCCTTATATCTCTAGATGTGAGTAGTCTCTTTGTTCCTGGGATATGGTGAAACCCTAGTAATGGATTTGAGATGAAATAAAGATGTTTTATTCATTATTTTATTATTGTGTGTTAATTGTATCTCTTGATGTTATATGAAGTTGGCCATGCAAAAATTTCCTTTAAGAACAAGAGAGGGGGTTACCCTTGGACATGTGGTAGAGAGGAGGCGTCAAGTGACACCCTCACGCTAATCCTCTATCAGGTGGTCAAGGGGAAATAAGAGAATACTCATAGATCTACATCCATATCCATGGGATCTTGGTGGAACCCTTAATAGTGATGTACTAAGGTGGCTTGCACTTTACATTGATGTGGTTATTAGAGGATGGTTGATCAAATGACTCGTCTCCAACTGCCCGATGTGAAGATTCTCCCAAACATGTATAAAGAATAACTAGAACTAACCTAATCATGAGTACTCCAAATGCTAGCGGTGGATCTAATACCCCATAAGAACTCGTTTACCATACCGCTTCACTCCATATTCACATTCGTATGTTCTTATTTACTTTAATTATTAGTTTTCTTTGTTCTTGTTTAGCTTTTTATAACTAGTTACTTTAAATCTCTCTTATTTATCATTATTCTAGTAACATACAGAACATGCTATTTCCGAACCATGATTTGGGTGTGAACGTGGCTGCACTGACAACGCAATCATGGGGTTGTGTAGTTTCCATTTGCAAAGATTTCATGGGATGAATTTTCTAAATAATATTTATTGATACAAGTATTACAATAAGCCTGATTGATGCCGGAAAGTTCCGGTTGTGCATAACCGAACTGAAACCAAAAACCGAACCAAAAAAACCTAACTGTAACCAAATTATGATTTTTTCAGTTATAGGTTAGATTACAGTTAGCAAAATAGCTAACCATATGCCAAATGGTTAATTCGGTTTAAAACCGAAATAATTCGGTTTAACCGAATGGAACCGAATTGAGTAGCCAGCGAACATTTTTCTCTGTCAACCTAGCGCAACTTCACAGTATACTTTTATGTACAGTCGGTATTGCATTCCATATAGGGAAGACGCTTTAGCATGCTGGTTTGGACGTGCATCTTAGCCATATGTGGGCATAGATTGTGAGTTTGTTGCGGTCAGAAACCTACCGGCGAGCAGCGACGGGCAACACAGTAGAGCCGGGAGGCTCCCAGGACTGCGGCTGGCCCTGGTCCCTCCGAGCGACGGCCCGCAAAGACTCGGCACGCACGTCCGATGCTGGTTGCAAGGGCGTGCCACCTGACCTATACCTGGTCAGGAAGGTGTTGGATTTGCCTCGCTTAGTTTCCTGCATGGCATACACGTAAACATTAAATACGAGCATCGATCGGCTCTCAGGTTATCCTGTGAATCGGCTCAAGGAGCCGATCCACCCATGATCCGTACGAGGTGTACGAATATATGGTGGTCCTGCTTGATCAAAATAAAGCTAAAACGACCTACTACGATTTAGGGTTTTCACCACATAATCGGAACATCCTACTCGTGATTGAGCCCGGCGGCCACGCACGGTGATCGTAAACCGACCCTAGACAAGGCCTAAAAACCAACATGAAGTTGATCCCCGGAACATCCTGTCTAGGGCTAGCAAACTACACCCTACGCGCCACTGGATCCTTCAACCCGTTTGTAAGGCCTAACTATGCAGATATTAAACTAATCCTTGAAGAACAAGAAGCAATCATAACGAATCGGATCTACTAAATAATGATCAAGCGGGGTGCCGCCCTTACACCTAAGATAGGTGTAAGGACGGCTAGACGTCTAAGGGCTGCACGGACGAAAGCATATGATACTATGAAACAATGCTAACCCTAACACATCTATGATAACTACGTTGCTCGCCATCAACAAGGCTTCAGCACGAGCAACGCATGAACAACGAATAAACGTGTCTCGCCTAGATCGCAAGATGCGATCTAGGCAGCATGATGCTTACCCGGAAGAAACCCTCGAGACAAGGGAGTTGGCGATGCGCCTAGATTGGTTTGTGGTGAACGTGATTGTTGTTTATTTCATAAACCCTAGATACATATTTATAGTCCGTAGACTTTCTAACGTGGGAATAATCCCAATCGTGCACGAGACAAATTCTATCTAACCGACACGTATCCTACTATATTACAGATACACGGGCAAACTAGCCCAAACTTTGTATACAAGGCCGATTCATGTATTTCTTCTATGTATATTCTTCAAGCCCATCTTTAATCGCGGCCCACCTCCGATCCGGTCAAATTCCGGTGATAACACATGCCCCCTGGTTTTGGAAATGACAATTCCAAAATCACTCGCTTTTTTTCTTCGTCGGGTCATGTCGTGGCAGAGCAGAACCGTCGCAGTATCCTTCATCATGATGCCTTGCCTCCTCCACTTCTCCGCGTGACCTGGCAATTTTTTTTCTGTTGGGCACCACTTCCTCGGAAACTGCTGTGGCATTGAATCTCCACTATATCCCCTTTTATTTAACCGTTCCAAACAGTTTGCTTCTTCATCCCCTTCGCATTAGCACTCCAAAAACCCTCCTGCGCCACCATGTCTTCTTCCTCCTCTGCCTCGTCGGGTCTTTCCACCCAGTCCTCCTCCTCCCGCGAGCCGACGCCGGAGTGGGACCCGGAGGAGGCCCACGAGGCCAACATCCGCCGCGCCATAGAAGACGGGGACGAGTCCAGTTCCACGACTTCTCCGTCCGGTCTGAGGACGACAAGTCCTCGACCGACGGGGAAAGTGACCTCCGCTTCCTTGCCGACGGGGAAACGGAGGAGGAGAGCGATGACGATCGCTTCTCCTGGGACGACTTCACCTCCTCCGAGGAGGAGGAAGAGGAGGAGGAGGAGGAGGACGACACCTCCTCCGATGAACCGTCGGCCAAGCGCTTCTGCCCCTGGCCAGGGAACCTCAGCGACTTCGACAGCGACGATGACGACGCTGACGAGGAAGACGAGGACAACGAGGGCCCTGCCGGCGGCCGCTGCAGCAGCGACGACGAGCCCGTCGGGAGTAGCACCGACAGCGACGACGACGGCGACGACGAGGGCAGCGACGGCCCGTAGATAGGACCCTTAGCATAGGATCAGTAGTAGTAGATGGGGCAATGTATCCCCTAGTACTTCCTTTTGAGAGCAATCAGCTCTTTATGTAAGAAATCTCGTTTATCAATGAAGAATTTCCCCCAATTTGATTTTGCCGATTTCCCTTATGCTAATTTAGCCGATTTCCCCTCATACTGACTTTGCCGATTGTTCACTTAGTCAATGCTCAATGAGCCAATGGCAACGCATCGGTCCTTCACAATCTATCCTTCAACTCTTCGACTGATGACTTTGAGATCTGGTGGATAATGTGGAAGACCCTTGCCTTCAAGAGAGCCCTTAAATTCCTCCCACCAGCTCCCAGTGATCCTCTTCTGCAAGAAATCACCATCTTTGAAGAAGGTTGCGACGCAGGACCAGCCGATGACACCCCAATCGGCTTCTAAAAACAGAGCATCTACCAGATCAGCTGCCCCCCGAGCCTCAGTCAAGGCGAGAACGGCGGTGAGGGCGCACAGTTCAGATAAATGGACCCGAGCTCGAGCAAATCTGAGAACACCACCACGCAAAGCCAGCCAAACTTGCCACCATCGATCACCTTTTCTTCCGTTGAAAGCCGATATCGTAGACGAAACACCAACGGCTTAATGAGCAAAGGGCTGCCTTGCATGCCAAAACTGACGCGTCTGACAGTACTGCTGAACTGGCGACCTTGCGCAAAGGGTTGGAAGTCCTCGAAGAGAAGGTTCGGGCACCAAAATCGGCTCATTGCAGCCGAGGAAGCTCTCATTGTTCACTCCCTCAAGGAAGCAGAAGGCCTCGAAGCTGAACCGAAGACCGACTTGGACAAAATCCGCGTCTTGAACGCGCAGCTGGTAGATCCTGTGTAATTGTATTAAAGTCGATGGCTGTGCATCGGCTTTGTTCCTTAGTTCTAAAGTCGATGTCTGTGCATCGGCTGTACATCATGAGAATTTTTTTTATTGGCCGATTTTTCTATCGGCCCCCAATATTTCACTGCACATGTATCGCACATGTTCAATTTGATTAGGTGCCCCCCGAGCCGAATCTGCCAGGTAACTGCGGATATCGGCTCTGTAGTTAGCCAAGGCACTGTATTTGAACGTCGGCTCCGTTAGGACCAATGTTGATTTTTTCTAACTCATCAGCCGACGTAAACCCGCTTCCCATTAGATCGACATTGAACACAGGCAGAACGTATGGTGAGGATAATTTTGGCCGATTGCTGGAATCGGCCTCCATGTTGATTGAATCGCTCAATGAAGGTTTTGCAATGTTCCTCCATAGATCTTTTGGGCCGATCCCAAGGATCGGCCTCGCCACGTTTGTCCATAGGTTTGTTCTTGCTATACGGTCAGGCCGGTGGATAAGACTAGCCTAACCCCGTCCTTCGTGACGTCGATGCGCTCGCAGTCATCCAAATTGATGCCTGAGAGTGGCTCTTGGCCTGTTGTCTCCCAAACATTCATGCCAGCCGTTGAAATCTCGGCTGAATCATCTGCGTGGACGACCTCTACTTCATCTCCATCCCACTGTATTAAGCATTGGTGCATCATGGATGGAATGCAACAGTTGGCGTGGATCCAATCTCTTCCTAGCAGGACAACATATGTGCTCTTGCTATCGACAATAAAGAACGTCGTAGGGATGGTTTTCCTTCCTACGGTCAGATCCACGTTCAGAACCCCTTGTGCGTCAGATGCTTGGCCGTTGAAATCGCTCAGTGTCACGTTGGTCTTGATCATATCCGAGCTAGAGCGACCCAACCGACGTAGCATGGAGTATGGCATAATGTTGGATCGCCGCTCCGGTGTCCACCAGCATCTTGTTGACAGGCTGCCCATTGATATAGCCTCGCAAGTACGGGGCCTTCGAGTGTCCGTAGCTTCGTTCTCGTGGCTTCTCAAAGATAACCGGCCGTGGGCCGCAGTCAAGTTGTGCCACAGGTGCTTCGTCTAATCCTGGAGCACTAAACACCGTCGGAAGGATGAACACCATGTTTGTGCCAACCGATGTCTCATCATCGGCTTTCTTTTGTCTGGGGCGCCACTCTTTCCTTTGTGGCCGACCTTCTTCGTCCAGGGTTCGCTGAATTTTCGTGGCCAGATCAGGCCGCGCCTTCCTTAACGTGTGTAGGTATAACCTTTCGGCTTCCTCCAAACCACGTAGTCGCTGAACCCTACGCTTTTGGGAACGGCTGAGTCCATCAGGGCACCACCTTGGCCGGTGGTACTTATCTTCTTCTTCTTCATCATCGTCCTCTAGTTCCTCGAGATCTTCTACCCGAGAGGACTCAGCGTGCTTGTTCCGAGGCGGGAGAGGCCCTAGACGTTTGAACACGGACACGTTAGCTGCATCCTTCTTCTTCTGTCTACATTCTGGGCAGTTGCCGATTGTAGGCAATCGGCTCATTCCTGAATCCCAGCAGTGTCTGAAGAAGGGACAGTCCCAGTGCCTATCCACGTCGTCTTGCTCTCTCGACTTATCCTTGGCGTGGCGCTCATATATCTCCTCGTCGCGGTCATGCCGATGATGTCTCCAGGCGTCCCTAGCCAGACGATCTCTTTCGTCCTCGCTGTTGTATCGTCGGCGTTGGTCGTATTGACTCACATATTTGTTGAGGAGGTGATCAGAGAGAGGTCGCTGATATCGCACATTCCTCACTTCTCCCTCTGTGATGTAGCGCTTGCCATCGTGCCGGAGCCGATCGCGTGGAACGGCTTCCTCTTTGTCGTTGTCATGAGAGCAGCTGCCCTCGTCTCTGTCCTTACCAGAGTGGTGTCCAGGTCCTACCATGTTGATGTTGAACGAGAATCCTGGCTGGCACCCTCCAGGGTAAGTGCACTCCACCATGTTAACGGCGGGGGAGGGGTGTGTGTCGACCTTCATGGCGTACTGGCTGAAAATTAGACGCCCTTGTTCTATCTCCATTTGGACCTGCTGCCGCCACACCCTGCAGTCGTTGGTGGCGTGGGTGAACGTGTTATGCCACTTGCGGTATGGCTTTCCGTTCAGCTCCTGAGCCGTGGGGATCTTGTGGCCTTCGGGTACCTTTAGCTGCTTCTCCTTAAGTAAGAGGTCGAAAAGTTGCTCAGCCTTGGTGACGTCGAAGTCAAACCCTCTTGGAGGACCTTGTGGCTTAACCCACTTGCAGGACACGGGGCTTGCCCCCCGAGTCCATTCAGCCACTGCTACCTCTTGATCTCCCGCAGAGCCTTCATCTTCGTCTGCCTCAACCAGGACCACCGCACGCTTGAATTTATCCTGGTATACATCTGGGTGGCGCTGTTCATATAATGACGGCCTACGCACCATGTGCGCCGGTGAAGGGTAGTACGCTTGGGAGGCCACGTCCTTGATCGGTGATGCGAGACCCACCACCGCCAACTCGACTGCTTTTTTCAGTCACACGAGCCGAATAGCATCGGTTCCTAACGGTCCTGAAGCGCTGAATATATTCGACACTCGTTTCTCCGCGCTCCGTCGTACTTGTGCTAGATCGGCAATGCCAGTCTCGGAAGCCTCTGAGTGATACTGCATGTGGAACTGCTCCTCCAACTGCTTCCAAGTCTGGATTGAGTCTCGTGGCAGCGATGTGTACCACCCGAAAGCCGATCCTGTGAGGGACTGTGCGAAGAACCTCACACGCAGCTCATTTGATGCTGAGATCGTGCCCAGCTGTGCCAAATATCGGCTCACATGCTCGATTGAGC
Organism: Lolium rigidum; assembly: GCF_022539505.1. Lineage (NCBI taxonomy): Eukaryota > Viridiplantae > Streptophyta > Magnoliopsida > Poales > Poaceae > Lolium > Lolium rigidum. The sequence continues at coordinate 271,954,710 of NC_061514.1, forward strand.
TGGAACCATCTGATCCACTAAACTTGGAGAATTCAGGGAGCCGATATTTGGGTGGAACTGGGATCAACTCGTACTCGTTGGGGTACGGCTTGGAATAGCCGATTGCCCTCCTTTTCGGGACCATGCCGGACCGGTCTCTCAAGATTGTATCGATCTGATCCGCGGTGCCTGGCTGCGGGAGTTGAACTCGAAGATTCACCGGAGTGGCATACTTAGCCGGCCACGCTTGCTTCTCAAGCTCCGAGCCAAGCCGCAGGAGTTGGGCTCGGAGGTTTATCGGGGTGGCATACTTAGCTAGCCACGTCCGCTTCTCGAGATCTGTTCCCGAAGTTCCTCCTGTCTGTTCCGGAAGTCCCCGCTCGTTGCGGTCGGTTCGTGAGTGCCCGATTCATTGCGGTCTGGCACGTATGTGCACGTGTATCCGTGAGGGATCTCCTTAGGCGCCTCATGCAAGAACTGGTAGTCACTAGGATCACCACCGATCTTGTAGACGACGTATGCCGGTGAACTCGGCACTTCTGGTGCTGCCAACGCGAATGGCAGCGGTGGATGGGACTGGAGTGGCATTTCTCCTTGGTGAGTCCCTAGAGCTGGTCCTGACGGAGAGTACTGATGTCTCATGATTTCCTGGATCACCCGAAGAGCGACACGCTCCAAAGTGTTCACCGGGCTCTCAGAATGGCGGTGCAGCGAATGAGCTACCATGAAGTTAATCTCCAGACGCAGGGACCTGGTGCGTTCTTCTGACGGGGCGGACAGGTCCACTCCATCGAGCGCGCCTTCAGGTGAGAAACCTTTCCACCTGATGCCATGTGAGCGGGTTCTGTGAAAAGAGCCGATGAGGTCGGCTTCGAGGATTGCTTTGACCTCGTCATACTTCTTCTTGAGCTCCTCGGTCAGATCCTCGTACGTGACTGGAGTGCCTTCCGCCATCTCAGATGTAGATGGCGATGCGGTTGATGTCGAAGACTGTCCCACCGGGCGTGCCAGAATGTGTTGCGGTCAGAAACCCACCGGCGAGCGGCGACGGGCAACACGAGTAGAGCCGGGAGGCTCCGGGACTGCGGCTGGCCCTGGTCCCTCCGAGCGACGGCCCGCAAAGACTCGGCACGCACGTCCGATGCTGGTTGCAAGGGCGTGCCACCTGACCTATACCTGGTCAGGAAGGTGTTGGATTTGCCTCGCTTAGTTTCCTGCATGACATACACGTAAACATTAAATATGAGCCTCGATCGGCTCTCAGGTTATCCTGTGAATCAGCTCAAGGAGCCGATCCACCCATGATCCGTACGAGGTGTACGAATATATGGTGGTCCTGCTTGATCAAAATAAAGCTAAAACGACCTACTACGATTTAGGGTTTTCACCACATAATCGGAACATCCTACTCGTGATTGAGCCCGGCGGCCACGCACGGTGATCGTAAACCGACCCTAGACAAGGCCTAAAAACCAACATGAAGTTGATCCCGGAACATCCTGTCTAGGGCTAGCAAACTACACCCTACGCGCCACTGGATCCTTCAACCCGTTTGTAAGGCCTAACTATGCAGATATTAAACTAATCCTTGAAGAACAAAGAGCAATCATAACGGATCGGATCTACTAAATAATGATCAAGCGGGGTGCCGCCCTTACACCTAAGATAGGTGTAAGGACGGCTAGACGTCTAAGGGCTGCACGGACGAAAGCATATGATACTATGAAACAATGCTAACCCTAACACATCTATGATAACTACGTTGCTCGCCATCAACAAGGCTTCAGCACGAGCAACGCATGAACAGCGAATAAACGTGTCTTGCCTAGATCGCAAGATGCGATCTAGGCAGCATGATGCTTACCCGGAAGAAACCCTCGAGACAAGGGAGTTGGCGATGCGCCTAGATTGGTTTGTGGTGAACGTGATTGTTGTTTATTTCATAAACCCTAGATACATATTTATAGTCCGTAGACTTTCTAACGTGGAAATAATCCCAACCGTGCACGAGACAAATTCTATCTAACCGATACGTATCCTACTATATTACAGATACACGGGCAAACTAGCCCAAACTTTGTATACAAGGCCGATTCATGTATTTCTTCTATGTATATTCTTCAAGCCCATCTTTAATCGCGGCCCACCTCTGATCCGGTCAAATTCTGGTGATAACAGAGTTCAAATACCAACAATTCCCACATTTTATTTTGTCCGCAGATTTTTTACATTTTTGTATCTTTCTCTTGTAAAACATTCAGTTCCATCGTAGGAATAAAATAATATGAGATGTATGTCCATAAAATTTATGTGTTATTCAAAAATTCACGTCAAGTTTGGTTAGTTTGGTTATTACCAAAACCGAACCGATATTTTGTGGTTATTACCGAAACTGTACCGTATTTTTATACGAAACTATATTTACCGAAGTATTGAAACCGTATTTACTTAAAACCCGTTTAACCGAACCAAATTAACCATATTAACCGAACACGCAGCCGGACCGGAAACCCAGTCATTAGTAGTTTATTTCCGCATTCAATCATGGCAAATCTTTTATAGTGTTTGAAACGCGTATTTACCTCTCCCCTCTAGGCGACATCTCGATCTTTCAACATCATGGCATCGATGTAATTTTATATCTTTCTATGTTACAATTATCACCATTGCATAGTTGTGTTACCCAGTTGTCATATACACATGAAATCTAGTCTTGAAGCTTATTACTACTGAACAATTATGAAAAATCGTAGTAACTCAAATATTATGGTTTGGTAGCTTTTGATATAGAAAAAGGTCACAAAATACATAGTTAAGTGAGAGAAATCTTGAACCAGAAAACTATTCTATAAATTTCCAGGTAAGTCACTGGTTGGTAATATTTGAGTTCCAAAATATGTCACTGAAACATGCAAGCGAGACCAATTGTGAAGCTAATACTTGCTTGTGAATATTCGGTAACTCCTTTCTTACTTGTTGATAACCTCTGAGCTGATTTTTTTGTCAAAACATCCTCAATGAGATCTACTTCTGAAGTGGATGACTACTTGTGAGTAGTTTGGCAACTCATATAACTTTGTCTCATAACTTTTTGCGGAAAAACAAAACATTAATTAGAACATAACCATGTTGTATCTAGTTCTGACTTCTAAAGCCAAAACGGATGGTAACTAAGATGTACCATTAGAGTGCTAAACATATTTAAATCTCAAGCTAAGGGTGATATTTGTTGACATCAACATTTTTCATTGTTTGCATGTATGCCACCAAATGCACTAATTTTGCTAGCTTAGAGGAGTGCGTGCGTAACGAGAAATATAGCAAAATGTTCAATACCAATCCTAAGTAGCAAATACAAAATCCTTGGGTGGTAGAAGATTAAAATCAGAGTACGACACTAAATGTGAAAGACAAGGCTTTAAAAGTGACATCTTTGAGAGGATGTATCTTATGCCTCGTAACGCCTAGGAATGTTGTGTTTCGGAATCCAATTCTCTATAAATTATATATACACATTTTTTCAGATCAGACATGCATTAAGGTCCTGTTTGATTCAAAGTATCTTCATAAGAAATATTGATGGTTGAAATCATTAGGATTTTCCATCATAGGTAGTTTTATTCATAATAGATCACCAAAGAAGAGCATAGGTTGTCCAACAAAATCAAGATTATGTACCGATGCTATTGCTACAAATGCGATGGTTAATTACTTATATGGTTGATATCCTCTTTTATGTTCCTCTTTGATTGCAAAGATTTTCATATGAATTTTAGAGGATTAGTATCCTTAGGATTTATTTGCAATGTGCCTTGTTTGATTTTATAATTGAATCAAATGGGTTTATTCTAAGAATTCATAGAAAAAAATCAAAACCACTAAAACCACTTGGAAATGTTATTTTGTTCTTCCCCTAGTCAATCAAGGAAACCTTTATACAAGCAAAATGATATTAGTTTCGAGCGAGCAAAGAATCATCTGAACTAATGACATCATTTAGTGTTTCCCACCAATTATTTGTTTCTATCTAAGACGTGTGTCTCCCGTTGATAGGAAGACTTCCAAATCTCACGATTTCCACATGTCAAGTGTGGGATGGTAAAATTTAATATCTAGAAAAGGATGTTGGGACATGCATGAGATTTTTTTTTTTGATAAAACAAATTTTATTGACTCGTTCATCATGTTAAGGTGATACAACTTCAATGAATTCATATACCCGGTATCTTCTAATTAATATAGCAGCCTAATGAGAATCCGGGTGAACGACTGTCCTTCCTCAGTAGCTTTTCAAAGCATGGTGAAGTACCTAAGTTAAAATACACCCGGAGACGCCGCAGCCATGGCATCGGTACCGAAATCATTTAGCGCAATTTTTTCGATGGAGAGCAGCAACGTGAGTCATGGCTCCCACCACAGATGGAGGTTTAGTGCACACAGGAATACCTGAAGACCAATGAGTCTGTGCGCTGGACGACTAAGATGAGTGTGGGAAGAAGATGCGTCGCTCGCCGTCATCGTCCATGTACAAGAGGGAGAGGAATGCAGTGGGATGAGAGAGGGGGAGGATGAAAGGCCAGTGGCGAGAAAAGGAAAGCAACAAACATGCCTCATGTACACACTATCAGCTCGATTAACCAGAGAACATCTAGCTCGGCCTGCAGAGTAGCATCCCTGTAGCGGTCAGCTGCCCATTTTGACGTGAATTTACGGTGTGAATCGGCATCAGTGACGGTTCAGCAAGATCGAAAGATCTGGATCGTACATACACGGGATCCGACCTACAGACTGCTAAGTGCTATGATGACTCCTAACAAGGTGAGTTTTACTAATACGTAATTAGAAACCAAGTAGCCTAAAGTAAAGAAAAAGTAACATACGTGCATGTTCGGAGTTTTCTAAATGCTTTCTTCACTTTGAAAAGTGGGTGATATAAACCATTATGAATCTATATTTTTCAGGCCAGCCTCGCAAAGTAAAATATTACCACATATGAATGTATATAGAGAAAATTACAATAATTTTGATGTAGATGAATGTGCTCGTGACTATTATAATCTAAGGTCTTGAGTACTTGACATAACTGAAGCATGAATGCTGGATCAAGAAGTATCATGCGACCACAAATTGTTCAATATATATTCCAAACAAACCCACATGTACCTCTCCTACTTTTGAGAACAAAAGAATAGTCTCCCAATAGACAATTGGAATTTGAACTTAAGCATCAGAGGGTAATGTAGAACTCATTCTTTCTCCAAATGACATGACTAAATTCTTATCTTGGACTTCTATGAGCACATATCTTCTTCATATGCACTCAAAACATCCAATGTGGCTTCGAGTGAACATACATCCTTCTCATATCTTGATCGAAAGAGGACATATTGGATCAGCTTTAGCAAGATACGATAGATGAAGCTTTATTTGCCAAAAAAAAATGCATACACAAGAATCATATCCGATAGTTCAATCGATACAAACAAACCTGCACAGAGCGATACATTGAATTATCCGTGCTATTAAAGTTGTACAAGACCGATACATTGTAATTTAAAGTAATACACGTATCATCACGACCACCAACCCTTATTTATGTAATAGCAAATGAACATGTCGAAGGCTTATTTATGTACGCCAACACAACTTATGTCATTCTATCTCCAAGGAGTTGCCCTATACGGCAACGACAAAACTTAATTGTTGGTGCTATACTATCACGCATTAAAGCCCTTTACAACAAATATGAATGGCTAGGATATGTAGCCATCATCTCTATATCGGTTATTATTCAACAAAAAGTCTTTGCGACTATTATTCATAGTGCAATACCATAAAGTCACTTGTATTTTTGTGGCCTTTTTCGCCATTGAAATCCTCGTGGACGACTTCATGCTGCATGCATTGTCCTGAACCACCAGACCATAAGGGCTCCTTTGATTCAAAGGATTTGCATAGGAATTGTGTAGGATTTGGTTTCCATGGGAAAATTTTCTATACATGTTGTTTGATTCATAGGAACATATCCTATAGGAAAAATTCCTATAGGAATCTTGTAGTGTAATTCCTATAGGAAAAAAGCATTAGCTCATACCTCATGGAAAAATTCCTTTGCTACAATCAAACAAACTTCATCTTCCTATAGGATTGAAGTAGCCATGTCATTCAAATCTTATACCTTTCCTATTCCTATGCTTTTCCTATCCTTTAAATCAAAGGAGCCCTAACACTTTCCGTTTTAAAATAATAAAGTTTTATAGAACCAGTACAAGGTGTTAATAATACATTGACAAGGGATACATCATACATATGATGTTTGGAGATAACAAACTACATCACAATTAAACCCAATACGTTGGATATTGTCTCGCTTGAATATAAAAAGATCTAATCTTTTTCAGTTGATTTACAAATAGTTAGTATTTCTTAGTCGACTACCATAGTTGTTTTATAATTGTTCTTACATATCTCTTTATACTTGCACGGATCTCGTTAGCAACTACCTAGAAATGGTTATTTTTCAGTAGACTAAAATTCATTGGTATGATATTGTAGCTACAACATTACATGTGCAAAACCGTCGATGCCAACTTTCCAATCTATCTCGAAGATGCATATATCGAGACAAATCATAACTTGTTCATAGTATGATGCCAAAATGTCAATGGCATCATCATATACAGCCATCCATCCATTGCTACGCATGACAAATATTTGACCGTCACCTCGTAGCTAGACTGGACACGTCACCCAAATCCACGTGGCAGACTCCACGTCGGGCCGAGGCCCTTTCTCTCCCCAAAGGAACGCATGAGCATGACTCTGTCTCTGTAGGGGAAGTGTGAGTTTGTTTGTTTTTTTAAAGTTGGGTTCCATGCATGGATTTCTCCTCCCCCTCAACCGCACCCATCGCTCCAACAAAACCTCCGATCGATCACGACCTCCGCTAGCTTCGCCTTCCGCTTAGCTTAACCACACCACCCTACCTTTCCTCCCCTCTACTCCTTCAGCTCTCTCCCCAAGCTGCTTGCTCTCTCTCCCAGATCCCCAATGCTCGCGCCCGCCGCCTCAGATCCTCCTCCCGGCGGCCCCTCCATCGCCACCAGCACGCCGGCTTCTTGATCGATCGATCCGATCCAATCCCTCACTGCAAGCTACTGCTTTCTTGCTGGGTCGATCGATCGGTCGGTCATGGATGCCGTGGATGAGCTTGCCGCGGGGACGGCGATGCAGCACAGGTGCAAGGTGTGCGGGAAGGGGTTCGCCGCCGGCCGCTCGCTCGGCGGGCACATGCGCTCCCACATCTCGCTCGGCGAGGTGGTGCCGATGGCGGAGGTCGACGACGACGACCTCACGCGCGTCTCCGCCAACGGCGGTCGCAGCAGCGGCGGCAATGGCGCCGTCGGGTACGGGCTGAGGGAGAACCCCAAGAAGACGCGCCGGCTGTCCGACTTCGCCGACGAGGAGGAGGATCAGGGCGGCGATGGAGGCGAGCATGACAAGGCGTGCCGGGACTGCGGGAAGCTCTTCTCCTCGTGGCGATCGCTGTTCGGCCACATGAGGAGCCATGCGCCCGGCGCCGCCGCCGCCGACGAGGCTGAGGACGTGGACCTTGGCGATGAGTTCTACGCCGCAGAGGCGGAGGCGGAAGCAGAGGATGTTCAGGAGGAGATTACGGCGCCGATGGAACCGCTGGCGGTGGCCGTGATGGCCGCGCCGCCCAGGCGGAGGCGCAGGTCGATGCGCGTGGCGGCGCCGGCCCCCGCGCCGCCGCCGCCGCCGGCGCTGAGCAGCTTCGAGAAGGAGCAGGAGGACGTCGCGCTCTGCCTCCTCATGCTCTCGCGCGACACCACCGGCGGCATGTGGAGCTCGCCGGAACACGAGGAGCCTTACCTGGAGAAGGAGTGGCGCAAGAAGACCACCCCGAAGCAGCTGCACCTCCCGAGGAACGGCTACGGTTACAACTCAGACGACGATTCAGCTCTGTTCCACTACGGCGAAAGCAAGGTCAAGAAGATCAAGAAGCGGAGGACTAGCCATTACGCTCTCAACTCCGATTCGGGGAAGCAACTACGCAAGGTCACCGCGCCGCCGCCGCCGAAGCGCACCCGCTACGAGTGCCCTGGCTGCGGCAGGGTGTTCAGCTCCTACCAGGCGCTCGGCGGCCACCGCGCGAGCCACAAGCGGATCAACACCAGCTGCAGCGCCCCCAAGGCCGCCCCTGGCATCGTCGCCGCGCTCCCCGCGCCGGAGCCGAGCGTGGATACCTACACCTCGTTCACCACCCTGTCCCCGTCGGCCTCGCCGGACTCGGTGGCCACTGGCATTGGTGCCGCCAAGAATCCAGCAGCTCCGGCAGCGGTGCTGGAGAAGTTCGAGTGCCCGGTGTGCTTCAGGGTGTTCGGTTCGGGGCAGGCGCTGGGCGGGCACAAGCGGTCGCACATGACGGCCGACGGCGCGTACTCCGAGGACGGCGAGGTCTTCTACGGCGGCGACGCGGAGCAGGAGCAGGAGCAGGGGTACCCCGTGGCGGCCGCGGGGTCGCTCGATCTCAACTTCCCGCCGGCTACATCGGACGAGGCTTGAAGCAGCTTGGTAGCTGGGCAGAGCGTGATCCGCAATTCGAGGCGAACGATCAGCGAGGGGAAGTGTACAGGTTCAATTCGTTTTCGTCATTCTTTCCAAGCTCCAAGCTCAAGGCAGTACGTCTTCGAAGACAATCGATCAAGAAGAAGTCATATCTCAGGTTCTTTAGGAAAAAAGAAACATTTTTTCGTTACATTCCTTTCTTATTTTATCTCTAGAGGGACAGAAGTAATAAGTCTATGATGATCCGATTCAGTTAGCGGATTCCAAGATTAACTCAAATGCCAGGATTGTTGCTTTTACCCGGTCATAGTATATTTCCTTTTTTGAAACTTGGTCACACTGTTATTTTTAGACATTGCCATCCATCTGCTTGCTGTTAGAGTTAGCTGCTGCTAATTGCTATCCATGTGGTGGTAACTGAATCCCCGTGAAAATCTGGGTCAATGCTAACCTTTGCCCTGCTCCTACTTTTGCTGCACTGATCCGACTGACGGACCGACTTGAGATCTGCCTTGTGGGAGGCTCCAGCAAGCAAGGGACCAACCGACTGCTTGCTTGATCAGTTGCTGCATGCTTGGTAGTACAGCAGCACACTGCCATGGCACTGGTTGGTGCCTCACTGGCTCCTGTGAGTGACTGACAAATGAGCCAGGAGAAGCTAGGAAGCAAAGGTTTCCCCAACAAGAGCATTGCAAATGGACCCCAACCCTCATAGACAACTCAACAATGCATTCAGGTTGAGTTGAGTAGACTGATGGAAGCTCATAAGCTGGAACATGCAGCTGAGGTGAATGATTGGTCAGTAGTACACTACTACAGTGGAACAACAAATCTTCATGAGCAAACAGGTACTAGTACCAATGGAGAAAGGATTTAGCAAGCAAGCAAGCATGCATAAGTGTGGTATCAATGCAGGGGGTGCTGCTCACTTGTCCACCAGGAATCAACACAGGACAAGCCTTCCTTCTCACTCACCATTCCAGTGTCCTTTTCTCTCCCCTTTTGTTGCTTTAGCAAGCCTGCAGCTGGATAGTTTATGGTTTTTGGTAGCTAAAGATAAGCAGTAGGAGTACTAATCATGCCATCTTCCCCACCCCTTCTCTCTCTCTCGCTAGACAGACAGCTCACGCGAACATTGTGTTGTTCATGTCCCTTTCTTGCCTGCCTTTGTTGAACTGGTTTACCTCGGGTGCCACACAGGACAGGCACTTGAGGTTAGTCTCTTTGTGAGGGAAGCTTGATGTGTATATCGATTCTCATGGCTGTTCCAAAGCCGAGAGGACTGGCTGCCGCCTGCGCTGCAGGCCGTCTCGCGTCGGATGGTGCCTTGATTCTTCTCTTGTCTGAGCCCTAGCTAGTTGGACATATTTCTTCCGGTCACATCGGTCGTACGTGTAGGCCGATTGCAGTAGCATATTCCTTGCTTCAGTTCACGAAACTACCTTGCAAAAACAATGTTGATGTAGGTCCTGTTTGGGTGGCCCTCGAGTAACATTCTATGTACTTATGGATCGGAGGGAGTATTGTTTTAGCATTTTTCCTCGACACCTTAATATTTTTCTTTTGGAGAAGAATTTGTAGTAACTGTTGGTCGTGTGCATCTTCTGCTCCAGAGGCCGCTCTCTCTTTGCCTTATTGAGGAACATAGTGTTTGTTGGCTATCGAAATGGACAAGGTCTGTTGGTTGCCAAAAGCAGGCCAAACCTCGCAATGCTTCATAGTTAAGAATGTTTAGATAGATGTGATTGCTCAAGACCATCTCCAAGCACCTCCTTTTATCAATGCATATGCCAATCAGGAGGGACCACAATCTTGAGCTGCTCCATCCAACTTGGTGGAGCTCTCGATGCTGGTAAACCCACAAGTCATGCGAGGGTTGCTTGTTTCTTTATATACGGTGCTAGGAGGATTGGATGATGCCCTGGATTGACCACAATTGTCTAGCACGGCCAACCTGTTTGTGTATCTAAGAATAAAGAACCTGAAATCTGAAGATTAAGTTGTGATGCGCTCTCAAGATATGGTTGCTACAAATTTGTAATCATCAACAAGTTTTTTGTCCGTTCCAATCTCGTTTCTCCATTCCCCTCCAGGCTCCAGCATCCGCTGCTAGTAATGAAAATAGGTACAACCCGGCACAAGAAAAATTATACATGTCAATTGCCATGCGACTGCTGGTGTGTAAGAGAGCTTTGTTTTCCAATATTATTGGCAAAAGGGCGTAGGAAGGTGTACTTGTCAATGTATTTAGTTAAGAGGTGTAAAGTGATTAGCTACCAATTTTCTTGCCATTAGTTAAGTAATGAGAGACCAAGGAGTTCCTGATGTCAGTCATGAGCAAACTTCTTTAGCCTGCAAGCTTTCTAATTGGTACTAGAAGAATCTTTAGTTAGATATAGAGTTGCAGACACTATTCTTCCGGTAACTGCCAGCAACTTGCATGTGCCAGTCCCTTCTCAGCCTCTGTTTTTGTTTGGTTTGCACACAAAAAAGATGAAGACCCCGCTTAAGAAAGATAGTTCCATAATTTGCAGCTCCAAATTGACTCCAAGCCAAACAGCACAGTCCTTGACCAGCTATCAATGTACTTAGAATAATTCCACTGTTATAGAACTTCAGAACTAGCACTGCATTATATCCTTGGAATAGCAGGCGCCACAAGGCAAGGTCTAGAAAGGAATGAGCTGTGATAGATAGGCACTTGCATTACATCTAGCCAAAGGATCAGGACATCAGGTCACACTCCAGCTTGTGATAAAGATATTTAGTATACGCATAGAGAAACAAAGATCATAGGGCAGCAACTTCCTTTCAGAGAACAATTAAGAAGATACTCCGGGAAAAAGGTCATGACCAATGAGAGGTCAGGTCACTCAGGTGCGCACCTAACATCTTCTAATTGTGGTTCCCACAGATGTGTGAAGCTTAACCTAACTAACCAAGCACTTCTCACCACTTCAGCAGAAGCCATTGCTTCGCTCTCTGTTGCATGCCTTGCAACCACTCGGGTATTTGCCAACCTTTCTTTAGCAGTCAGCATACACGGATCCAGATCTGACTGCCTGCCTGATGACTGCTTCAGTAACCGTAACCAATGCAATGTTGCTAAATTTAGCCAAGAGATGGTTCTGAAAGATAGGGGCTATAGATGGGTGATTCTTTGACCTGGCAAGCAGGCAACCACTAAGGCACTAACTTTAAAACAGCCATAAATTGTGGCTAAACAATTTGACTTTCTAGTGGGGTCCCTGAAAATGTAACAATCATAGAATTCTATACTTCCATCTCAGAAACGAACTTCGCTCTCATCAGCCATCAACTAATGTCATGTGCCACGCTGCTTTATTTCAGTAAACCGTCATTGGGTTGCTACATACATAAAAGGTTTTCACTTTTCAGGTATAGTTATGGAACAAGAAGAAGCTTTCCAAAATCAAAAGTAACGAGATACTGAAGAATGATGCAAAACAGATGAATCAAATTAACGAAGTCAAAGGAGTTGACCATGGTAGCTAGGTAAGGATATACCTATTAAAAGCCATGCTGCATTACTAGCTGGCGTCTACTTGGCTCTGACCTGAACACCAACATCACAATTTATTAACAACTTAGGCGGATGCCTAAGTTGTTAATAAATTGTAAGGATCTTGTTACATAGCAAGGAAAAAAAACAGAGAAGAGCTCACATGTGCACGAGGAACAAGGGTCAAAAGGACTTAGTATATGAGGCAATACTTAACTAATCCTATAGAAAAATGTGGACAGAGGTGAGGGCCTAACCTGAGGTAGAAGGAGGCTGCAGGGAGGAACTCTCTCATCTTAGGGTTACATAGATAGAAGCACCTTATATAGGTCAGGACTGGGCTGGGCCAGATGGGCCACAATAGAGAACAAGAAGACAGCCCAACAGATACACCAACAGATACACCAACAGTTATCCAACACCAAAATGTCAATCATCCCCATCTTGGCACAGGCAAGATTACACTCCTTTGATCCCAGCACTTTTGTTAAACAGTCTGCCACTTGTTGTCCTGATCTCACATAAGCCAATGAGATAATCCTTGCATCAATCTTTTCTTTAATAAAGAATCTGTCTATCTCCACATGTTTAGTTCGCTCATGCTGGACAGGGTTGTTTGCTATGTTTATGGCAGACATATTATCACACCACACTTTCAAGCTTCCTTGCCTTAAAAGCTTCAGCTCTCTTAGAAGGTTTCGTACCCACAACATTTCACCCAGGCCCCTGTGACATAGCTATGTACTCTGCTTCGGCTGTTGATTTCGAGACAACGGATTGTTTCTTACTTCTCCATGACGCCAAATTTCCTCCAACAAAAACACAATACCCTGAGGTGGATCTTCGATCATCTAAGAAGCTAGCCCAATCTGCATCACAATATCCATCCACATTTAGGTGTCCATTACTTTTAAACCACAATCCTTTTCCCGGAGTGCCCTTCAAGTATCTCAAGATTCTTTGAGCTGCTTCCAAGTGTCCATCCCTCGGATCATGCATATAGCGACTCACTGCACTCACTACAAATGATATATCTGGTCTCGTGTGGCATAAGTATATTAGTCTTCCAACAAGTCTTTGATATTTCTCCTTGTCTATGGGTTCTCCAGACTCTGTTGTGATTTTATTATTTTGGTCAATAGGTGTTGAAGCCACTCGGCACCCCAGCATGCACATATCATCTAAGAGATCCAATGTATACTTTCTTTGAGATATTGATATCCCTTTTGACGATCTTGCAACTTCTATTCGAAGGAAGTATTTAAGTTTTTTCAAATCTTTCACCTCAAAGGCTTGACTCAAGCATCCTTTCAGTTTTGCGATTTCCACATCATCATCTCCCGTGATAATAATATCATCAACATACACAGCAAGGATAGTGATTTTCTGCTCGAATGTACGTAAAATACGGTATGGTCTCCATTGCATTGACCATATCCCATGCCACACATCACTTGTCTAAACCTGTCAAACCAGGCCCGTGGAGATTGTTTGAGACCATATAGAGATTTTTTCAGTCTGCATACCTTCCCTTTAGTTTCAGGTCTGATAAATCCTGGTGGCATCTCCATATACACCTCCTCTTGAAGATCACCATGCAGAAATGCATTTTTGACATCAAGTTGATGCAAGGGCCATCCGAAATTTGCTGCACAAGAGATCAATATTCTGACAGTGCTCATTTTTGCCACTGGTGCAAACGTCTCATCATAGTCAATGCCATAAGTCTGACTATATCCTCTTGCCACAAGTTTTGCCTTATATCTCTCAACTTTTCCTTCTGCATTTTGTTTTACAGAATAGATCCACTTACAGCCTACTGTATTCTTTCCTTTAGGGAGATATGTCAACTCCCATGTTTATTTTTCTTCAAGGCCTCTAATTGTTCCATCATAGCATTGCACTATCTCAGGTCCAACCTGGCCGCGTTCCAATCCTTAGAAATAGATACAGTTTGCAGTGAAGCAACAAAAGCCCGAAAAGAGGGTGACAATGCCTCGTAAGAAATATAATTTCCTACGTCATAGTCATCATAACTCAGTCGCTTTGGGGGCCCAACTTTCCTTATCCCTTTCCTTATTGCAATTGGCAAGTCTAGGCTATTATTGGACTCAGTCTGAGACTGATTTTAATCAGCAGAATCTACGCTTGTGCTTCCTTGATTTTCATGTCCAATGGGTTGCTCCCCCTGCCGTGGTCTTGTTGCTCCTCCAATGCATCTACTTGTTCCCTTTGTACTTGTCTTCTAGAGTACACAAGTGAATTCTGCAGCCATCTTTGTGGTGGTACGGGTCTAGGAGGTGTAGGTGTACCAGGAATTGCAGGAATCTCCGCAACAATAGGAATTTGTTGATGTTGTTGTTGGTCACCATCTCGCTGCTCTTGATGTTGTTGCTCCCCCTCTTGAGCATCACCAAGATGGTCAAGCCCCTGGAACAAGCCACTAAGATCACTCTCACCGTCATAAAATGGTTCTGACTCGCGAAATGTAACATCCATGTTTACAAATGTCCTCCTGTCTGTGGGACTCCAACACTTGTAACCTTTCTGTCTGGAGGAATAGCCAATAAAGATACATTTGATAGCCCGATGATCTAGCTTGCCAACAGATATCATGTGATCCCTTACAAAACATGTATAGCCAAAGAGTTTGGGTGGTACAACAAAGTCATTGTTATTTAGAAGGAGTTGGCAAGGAGACTGCATACCTAGAATCTTTGAAGGCATTATGTTGATTAAATACGTAGCAGTCATAACTGCCTCACTCCATAAGAACTTGGGAACATTCATGGTGAACATAAGAGATCGAGCCACTTCCTCTCAGCAACTCCCTTCTGGGGAGGAGTGTCAGAACATGAAGTCTAGTGCAGTATATCTTGCGAAGATAAGAAAGCAGCAAAAGGTTTGTTGATATATTCAGTACCATTATCAGTTCTGATCACTTGCACCTGAACATTGAATTGGTTTTTCACATAGGCACAAAAACTCTCAAAACAAGTAAACACTTCATGTTTGTGACGCATAAGATAAATCCAAGTCATACTGGAATAACAGTCAATAAAAATCACAAAGTACTTTGTGCCACTTACTAACACAACAGGACACGTCCATACATCAGAGTGCACTAACACAAATGGGGATACACTTCTGATCACTCTACTAACATAAGAGGTTCTCGTATGCTTAGCATATTCGCAGACATCACAACATAATTTGGTTTTGTCCACTTTATTCATTACATCAGGAAAAACTCGAAACATTTTATCAAACGCCATGTGGCCCATTCGACAATGATGAACTAGTGCCATACTCTCCTTTCCTCCAACAATCGCAGCAAGCTACGTAACTAGCATCATGCCCCATCTTGTCACGATCTATGTGCCAAAGACCTCTATGCCTGGTTGCGGTCCCAATCTTCTTGCTGCTCTCCCTTTCCTGAAGTAAACACATATATCTATCAACTATTATACGGTAGTCCTGCTGATCAATCAGGGCACTTAGAGATAGCAGATTTACTGGAAAAGCAGGAACATGTAGAACTGATGACAATTTTATGTTGGGTGTACATTGCACCGACCCCTCCCCTTTTATAGATCGTGTTGTGCCATATGTTGTTTGGATAGTGCCTCTATGTGTGGGAGGATACTGAGTATAAGAGTCAAACTCACTAATATTCCCAGTAACATGTTTGGATGCTCCAGAATCAAGAATCCAATCTGAATTAGCATTATGAGTGGCTATAGAAACTCTATCAATATTACCTTCATCTTTGTAGACATAGTGAGCAAAGTTCCCAAAGGTTGCTTCATTTTGTCCTTCTTCCTTTGATTGTCCCTGAGAGGTACTGGTAGTTGGCTCTAAAGTTGTTGCCATATGTGCCTTGGGTGATATAGCGTGCTGTTGTCCACCACCCCTGCCATATTGTTGTCCATATGTGTAACATCCCAATTTTCAAATAAACGAAGAAGAACATTTCCAAGTATCCAAAATTCAGAACCAACAAAAACTTTTACTTTGCAATATAGTACCCTGCATAGGACCTGTGCATTTTGAGTGATATGCCATGATGATTGTTACTTTGTGTGTGTGATGAACTCCAAAACCCTAGAGTGATCAAGTGATCATCATAAATCAAATCCATCAAAAAGAGAAAGAAATCAAATAAGAGAAAACCCTAAAAACCCTAACATATGGCTTATGCCATTTTTGCAAATTTTGACCCTAGACCCTTTTGACTTCACCATTAATTGTAATATGATATTTGATGGTTATTACAACTTTGGGGAATCAAATAGATACCATTTGAATCAAATCCAAATTCAATTTTGGCTCACATGAGATAATGGTCATTTCTGACTTTTATAGTCTGGTCACCATTTTGAGCCTCTCTATTTCAAGTTTTCTAAACCAAACAAATCCAACTCTTGGCATGTCATCCAAGTACTCAACAAGGTGAACAACTTTAGTAAAGATCATCTTACCAAAATCCTTCTGGATCGAGAGATAGGATCAAGCAAAGGTGAGACTTTGAAACAGATTCAACAATCTCCATTTTCAAAATGTGATCAAATCCTGCCAAACCTTGACCACCAATTGACCTAGCCATGCTCCCCTGACCAACCCTACCTAGCCCATGCAAGAGATCAACATGGACACGACCAGAACATGGCTGGCCATGGCCATGCCGATCCCGTTCCACCTCGACACCCTCCCCTCTCATCTCTGCCTCTCCACTCCTCACCACCTTGCCAAACACGAAGCCCTTGATCTCCTGGATTCGTCCGTGCACGCCGTTGATCGCGAGGACGACGACAGGACCCGGACGATGCGCGCCCAGGTACGCCGCGAGCGGCATGGGCGACGTCACTGGCGCACGGACGCGCATGACCCGGCCACGCGGCGCTCGCCAAATCTCGCCGTACCCCGACCATATCCGCGCGCCACGGTACGTTCCTCGCCACGCGGAGCTCGCCGGACACGCCGACGTCATGCCGTGGCGACCACGGACGCCGGAGAGGACGAACGCGCCCGCCATGGCCGCGACAGTACACGCGCCCGCCCGACCACCGTACGCCACCATTCACCGCGCCGTTGACGCTCCGAGGACCGCGGTGACGTCGTGAACACCACGGCGCCCACACCTAGCTCGCTAGCCCACCAGAAACGACGCGCCCTTGTCGCCATTGCCGCAGCACCTCAGCACCCATGCTCGCCTATAAAAGAAGGCATCCATCCGTCGATCAGAGCACACCACCACACTCCCCTCTCCTTCCTCGACCTCCCAAGCACCTCATCATGCTCGATTAGCCACTGCCGCCGCCCAATCGACGCATCACTGCCGCGGAAGCCCTGCAGCAATCGCCGGAGAAGGAGGCCGCCCCTAACGACGCCACTGCTACCAGGAGCCTCGCCGTCGTCTACAACCTCGTCAAGCCCATTGCCAACCCTAGCTGGAGCACCGTAAGCCCTCCGACCCCCTACCTGCGCCGCCAGCGAGCTTCTCTCTCGCCGTCGACGACGACATGCATGAGCCGTTCCATCTAGTTCTAATCCAACGCACTGCGATGCTCCATACCGTTTCGGGTTTGACATGCAGGACCCACGCTGTCAGGCGGCCCACTCGCACTGGATGCGCTGTTGGGCTGAGTAGGCCGTTAGTTTAAAAACCTGGCCCGTTAGGTTTTCCCGCCGGCCTATTTAATTCAAACTTCGTTTAATAAATTTGATTTGAATTCAATACTGAACCCAACTTTGAAAATACATAGAATCTGTTTGGCTTGGCCAAATTTAACAAATTTGATATGTTTGGAAAGCTAGTAAAAATTTCTACAACTTGCCACTGGTATCACTTCGAGATCTATTGTAGAATTAAAATGATAAAAAGAAGAAGGCAGGGACTTTTTCTTTTTCAAACAATCCTTAAAAATCAACCAAAATAGGTATTAAGTTAATTCC
>NC_061514.1:271972855-271990541 GCF_022539505.1 Lolium rigidum
GTTACTAGTGCTTTTCCGGTGCAGCTGAATTGACAACTCGATTGTTAAGGCTTATAAGTATTCTTTACCTCCCCTTGTGTCGAATCAATAAATTTGGGTTTTACTTCCCTCGAAGACTGTTGCGATCCCCTATACTTGTGGGTCATCACCAATGCAAAGGAACCAAGGTCACACAAGAAGCTAAAGCATATCAAGCTGCGTTTTCATTCGATTCGCGAGTACATCGAAGATGGTGAAGTAGAGATTTGCAAAGTGCACACAGATCTGAATGTGGCGATCCGTTGACTAAAGCTCTCCCTAGGGCAAAGCATGACCAACACCGTAATGCCATGGGTGTTAGGTACCTTACAATGTAATCTAGATTATTGACTCTAGTGCAAGTGGGAGATTGTTGGAGATATGCCCAAGAGGCAATAATAAAGTGATTATTATAATATCTTTGTGTTTATGATAAATATTTGCATACCATGCTATAATTGTATATAACCGAAACATTGATACATGTGTGTTATGTAAACAACAAGGAGTCCCTAGTAAGCCTCTTGTATAACTAGCTTGTTGATTAATAGATGATCATGGTTTCGTGATCATGATCATTGGATGTTGTTAATAACAAGGTTATATCATTGGATGAATGATATAATGGACACATACCCAAATAAGCGTAGCATGAGATCAAGTCATTAAGTTCAACTTGCTATAAGCTTTCGATACATAGTTACCTAGTCCTTCGACCATGAGATCATGTAAATCACTTACACCGGAAGGGTACTTTGATTACATCAAACGCCACTGCGTAAATGGGTGGTTATAAAGATGGGATTAAGTATTCGAAAAGTGTGAGTTGAGGCATATGGATCAAGAGTGGGATTTGTCCATCCCGATGACGGATAGATATACTCTGGGCCCTCTCGGTGGAATGTCGTCTAATTAGCTTGCAAGCATGTGACTGGGTCACAAGAGATGACATACCACGGTACGAGTAAAGAGTACTTGTCGGTAACGAGGTTGAACAAGGTATGGAGATACTGATGATCGGACCTCGGATAAGTAAAGTATCGCGCGACAAAGGGAATTGGTATCGTATGTTAAATGGTTCATTCGATCACTAAGTCATCGCTGAATGTGTGGGAACCATTATGGATCTCCAGGTCCCGCTATTGGTTATTGATCGGAGAAGAGTCTCGATCATGTCTGCATAGTTCACAAACCGTAGGGTGACACACTTAAGGTTCGATGTTGTTTAAGTAGATATGGAATATGAGATGAAGACCGAATGTTATTCGGAGTCTCGGATGGGATCCAGGACATCACGAGGAGGTCCAGAATGGCCCGGAGAATAAGATTCATATAAGGGAAGTCGTCTTACGAGGTTCGGCAAAAATATCGGTATTTTGACCAAAGCTTCTAGAAGTATCTAGTGGGCCACCGATGGGCCCACCACCTCGGGAGGGGCCACATGGGCCGAAGAGGTGCTGCCTAGCCTAAATGGGCTGGGCGCACCATGCTAACCAGCCCAACCCCAAGCAAGCTTAAGGGACAAGTTTCCCATAACTTAAGGGCTAAGTTTCCCCGAAACTTGAGGGTCAAGTTTGCCCTTTTTTGTGGGCCGGCCCAAGGAGGAAAAGTAAGGGCCAAGGCATCCCATGGCTGCTCCCTCCCCTATATAAAGACGGGAGAAGCAAGGGTGCTAGGGGTTGAAGAACTAAGAAACCCTAGCCACCATCCTCTCTCTGTCCTTACTCCTGTACCGGCTTGGCGAAGCCCTGTAGGAAATCTTCTCCACCACCACCACCACGCCGTCGTGCTGTTGGGATTTCAAGAAGGATCTACTACATCCGCTGCCCGCTGGAACGGGAGAGGACGTCTTCATCGACACCGTACGTGTGACCGAAGTACGGAGGTGCTGCCCACTTGCAGCACTAGAAGGACTACATCTCGAACTTGAGTTCGGCAAGAGTACGACTACATCATCCACGGGATTTGATCTCGTTAACACTTTGGATCTTCAAGGGTACGTCTCTCATCTATCTCGTTGCTCAGATCGGGTAGATAAGATCTTGGTGGTATTCGTTCTTGCGGTAGAAATTTTTTGTTTTCCATGCAACGAACCCATCAAGCACAAGATTCAACATTCAACAGATGATCAAGACATTCGGATGATGACAACTTCAGTCCCTGCCCGAAGCTTCACTTCGGCCAGACACTCGGGGGCTACTGATGTGGGCATAACCCTTCGGGTACTTGATATTGCCATACCCGGTGCAAAATATGAAGCTGGACCAGCACAAGGACTCAAGAAGCTGGACCGACAAGGAAAATTAACTTGAATTACAAGACAGAAGACTCCAATACGAATCCTACTAGGACTCTTGTAAATCCTAGCTTGGCTGATATATAAAGCCAGGCAGGGGCACCCCTTATAGATATATTCAGAAACACAATTCATAGAGGCGACACGCCTAGACGTTGCAATCCGCAGATTAGAACTAGACGTTGCTATCATGCCAACAAGGAGCCCCCTCTACTCCGTCGGGCAGCTTGCTCCCGTCGTCTTGTCCCAAGTGGTTTCGTCCCCATTGATGCCTCAGTTGACAATGTCGGAAAGCTCCGGCAAGGTGGAGAAAGAGCAGGACCCGGTAATGTTTTCTAGATTTTTTATAGGGTCATTTATGCAAAAAAAAAACGGCATATGTTGTAATTTTTTTCCTTTTCTATGAGGCCCTATTATAAAATGTAACTTGTTTAATGAAGCTTCTTGGCCCTTTGAGGCCTCCCCTATTAATTTTATTTTTCTGTATGAGCCACCATGACAACCCCACAAGAAAACTATCCATGAAGATGTTCCTCATTCGTGTGATGGTGGTGTCATTTTTGCATAACCTCGGGCCAATCTATACTTCTTATAAAACAAAACCCCACTAAGTGCAATTAATATTTGTCTATCTCAACATGCAAGCTATCCACATCACCTATTTCCTTAGTCAATCATTTGTCCACTTCATCCCACTAATAGTAGTCCTTATTTATTATCTATATCCACATGCAAGATATTTAGATTATCTATTTTTAACCATTAAACTAGCAATGCTATTCTTTTTATTGCCGCTCGCTTGATAATATCGCACCCTCGTGCTATATCATTACATAGTTAAGTCATGTGCAACTAAATATTGCATATTCTATAAACCAAGTTTTATGTGTTTTATTAGATTTCTTAAAGAGATATCTGCTACAACGCGCAGGGTATCGTTCTAGTCATATTTGAACGGATGGCAAGAATATCTATGTACACCAGACGAAACCAAGATTCAAAGCGAGCATAACAAATAACCAAACCGTAAAAGTGAAATCTTCCATAAGACATATTCACATGTTGTAAATTTATTATTTAAACCAACTTGTAAGATATATTCACCTGCGGTTAAATTTAAAACTCTAGAAGTTTTCATAATTATGCCTACATAATAATACACTAGAACCACCTGTAGGGCATTCTTCTACGGTAAGGTGTAAAAAAAACACTAGAACCACTACTAACATATATACTTAGGCGGATTCTTTAGATATCTTTATCATGGTTTTTTTTTGGATATTAGAACATATACACAAGCACACATATGCATACTTACAAATGCGTATGTATACATAAATCATAATTTATGCAATTATGAAAATAATAATTCAAGGAGAACTGTTATTACAACATATACTTGAAATGTTTTTGTTGAGTGATATATGTTCCAACCACATGAAAATGGCACTATATGTTCCCAAACATTGTTATGTTGTTAACTATGACACTAAGCACAAAATAGTACTCATTGGGTCCATGGTTTGATAAAAAAAGTTAAAAAGGTAAAACTGTTTGGTGTAAAATGGATTGTGGGGTTGATGAATGATATACTGAACCACCAAGATATAAATAAATATGAACAAGATAGATATTGGAATAAAAGAGCAATGAGAGCTGAGTGATTGGTGGGCAAAGAAGGGAAGGAGGGGCCACGGGAGCTGAGTGATTGGTGGAAAAAATAAGGGAAGGCTTACTTGCAACACCTCTGTTTTGCTAAACCTAGATTAGCGTTTGTTTGTGCATCATTTGCATCATGATTTTCTAAGAAAATTGCACAAAAGGAAATGTTTTGAAAACCCTAATGGTGATTTGAATCTCCCTCTCTCTGCATTTAAATGCTCAAAGTATTTCAAAATTTCCAAAGTCAACATACATGGCACTTTGTAAAATGTTTGACAAGCCAAGTTTATGTTGAAAGTTTTAGAAAATTTGAAGTTTCAAATCAATTCCAAAATCCAAAAGAATTTGGAAACAAAATAGAAAACAGAATTTGGAAAAAAAAACCCTCTCTCTCTGTTTTGGGCGCAGCCCATCTCTCTCTTTCCCTCTGCGCAGCCTAGTCAACAGCCCACCTCGGCCCAGCTAGCCCCAGAACCAGCCCACACTTTCCCAGGGTTTTTTTTTTTTGCAAATATGGCGTCTTCCCCGCCGAACCAAGCTGTTGCATGGCAGCTCGCCGGCCCTCCGATCCCGCCGCCGCGCGGAGATGCTCGCCGCCGCCCCCGGCCGGCTATAAAGACCCCGTCGGCCATCGCAACGAACCCTAGGACCCCGTTCCCCTCTTCCTGCTCTCTCTCTCTCGCGCGCGCGTTTAGGCTGAAACCCTAGCTCACAATAGCCGCCGACCTCCTCAAATCGCCGCCGTTCCAGGCCACCCGAAGCTCCGGCGAGGCTACCTCTGGGTCCGCCTCGTCCTCCTCTACCTCACTGCCAAGGGAATCGTCCTGGGAAGCCTCGAGTTGGCCGCCCCGACTCCTTCTTCCCCGGCACCGACCGCCGCTCGTCGTCGACCATGGCGTCGCTACCGGCCTCCCCTGCCTTCGCCGTCACATCCATCAGCTCCGCGGTGAGCTCCTGCTTCCCCCTAGCCCCTTCCCTCTCTCTAGTACTAATAATAATAGACCCCAGTTCATTTGACGGCTTGAAAAATAAACCACCCTCTCCCTAGCTTCTCCCATAAGCCGTGCAACTCATTAGTTGGGGCTTGTGAACCACTTATCTCATAACCAATTTAGAAGCTCTAATTAATAAGCTTGGTGACTTATGGAAGAAGCTAGGGAGGTGACAACTTAGTTTTTTAGCTGGCAAAAGAACAGGGCTTACTTGTTACACAAATTTTCATTTCTACATTAGTGACACTGACATATGTAGGGGTGTTTGGTTCCCAACTACTAAACCAAAGTTTAGCAATTTGGCACATGTTTAGTTCTTCTTGCCAATTTATGTCACCTTTTTTTTTGCTTCTAATTTCTCAGCCACACTTTTATGGCTGCTAAACTTTGGCTTGCCAAAATATGGCCAAGAACCAAACCTAGTAAGTCACTAATAAGCTTTCACTTAATGTCCTGCTCTGTCTGAGATACGACCCTATAAATCCACAATCCGTCTTGCTTTTCCTCCAAAAAATACCGTCAAGAGAAACAAACAGATTTTGTTTCAGCCAATACAAAAGATTGTGACTGGAGCATGTTTGTTTTAGCCCATGATTTCACACCAAATATGTGGCCAACCCAATTTTTGTTTGCCATTTTAGTACTCTGTCCGATTCAAATTAGTTGACTTCTTTTTCTGTAGATATGGATATATCTAGTTAACAAATGCATCCAGGTATATTCGTATATGGACAAAGTGAAGTTAGCTAATTTGGATGAGACGAACTACTACATAAGTTGGAAAAGTGAGCTTAACAATTGGTCAAAACGGCATTTGTGGAAATGTCATATTGGCATTGCAAATATTTGGAGTTGGTAAATTTTGGCAATGATCCAAACAAAGTTTTTTTTTTCTTTTTTTTTGACTCTACTGTGAGCTTTATTAATAATCATATAATAGTTACATCGTCTATTAATAAAGCAAAGATAAACTTCGGCGGTTCATCTACCCAAACAGTTGGTAGTGATCCCGTCTCTCTTGATAAACGATCAGCAACTTCATTAGCCTCCCTATTACAAAAACTAAACTCACACTTGAAAAAGGTAAAAGTTTGCACATAAATATCCTCGAACAAAGCCGCCACGGCTGTAGGCGAACAACATCCGGACTGCAGCGTTTGAATAACCTGCAAACAATCAGATTCAATGATAATACGAGTGCATCCAATTTCATTTGCAAGGGCTAAACCTCTACTCACTGCACGAGTTTTCAGAGTATGTGCATCTACAACATAGTGAATATGATCACTACATGCTGCAATAAACTTTTCAGACTCATCTCTTATAACAGCTCCAATTCCTCCAGTGAAATTCTCTGGAAAGAAATTTGCATCAACCAAGAACAAAATTTTCCAAACAAAGTCTAGGTTGTTCAGCCCATGCTAAACAGAGGCTGAATGCTTCCAGCCGTCCACCGACCACACAGCCGACGGTTCACACCACGGGCACACACCACACACCCAGTAGTCGACCGGCGACATGACCCGCCGCCGGCTCCGCCCCCGCCGCGCTGCGCCACCGGCGGCGCTGGAAGTCGACGACCTCCTCCGGAAGATTTTCCTCCTCCTTCCCCCTCAGCCATCTACCTTGCCCCGCATCTCTGCCGTCTGCAAGCAGTGGCGCAGCGTCGTCACCGACCCCCGGTTCCTCCGCGGCTTCCGCGACCACCACCGGATACCTCCGGTCCTCGGCCTCGTCATGGGGTACACCGGGCACCCCTTCTTCAGGTCCAATCTCAGCTCTCCAGATCTCATCCCGCATGAGTGCTTCTTTCCTCCAGACATCCTCAATCACTACTATGGAGTTGATGGGCTGCCGCCATGGGCGCGTCCTCTTTTTTGACCGGAGGCTGCTTAAGATCATGGTGTGGGACCCAGCCACCGGAGACCGCCGTTGTGTGGCCGTCCCACCAATGTTCGACGACAAGGACATTGTTGTCTTCAACGCCGCGGTGCTTTGCGCTGCCAGCGACGAAGGTCACGTCCATGGGGATTGCCACTCGAGCCCCTTTCAGGTGATCTTGATAGGCATCCACTTAGAAGAAAATCGAGCATTTCCCCCGATCTACGCATCGATCTACTCATCCCAGACCAGAACATGGGGGGATGTCATCTCAACAGTAGGAATTCAATATACCAATACGTATGATATGAGTGGTATGACTAGTCCGGCTACCCTTGTTGGGAATTCTCTTTATTGGCTGTTTGGCTGGTATAAGGATAGCGTGCTTATATTTGATTTGGACAGACAGAGCCTAGTTTGTATCGAGATGCCGGATTTGTTGCACTATAGTTGCTGGAGCAGCTTTCAGGTCATGCCGACGGATGACAGCACTAGCAGTATTCGCCTTGCTATTCTGGAATACCAAAAATTTGAAATGTGGGAGAGGAAGGTCGACTCTGATGGTGCTGCTGGATGGGTGC
Organism: Lolium rigidum; assembly: GCF_022539505.1. NCBI lineage: Eukaryota > Viridiplantae > Streptophyta > Magnoliopsida > Poales > Poaceae > Lolium > Lolium rigidum. The sequence goes on from NC_061514.1 coordinate 271,980,286, forward strand.
TGCAGGAGACCTTTCAAATGTACACGATCCTCGGTCTGGGGCGTATGGGGGGAAGAGAAAATCTGATATTGGGATATGATGAAGATGATCATGTGATTTATGTAAGGACAGACATAGGTGTCTGCATGATTCAACTCGACACAATGCAGTTCAAGAATCTTGGTAAAGATAATTTCACGACCACCACCTATTATCCCTACAGAAGTTTCTATACTGCAGGTATTTCACTGTCATTACATTTCCACAAAACAAGAAACTTAGAACCAATTTATTTTTACTTCTTGGTTGCTGGAATATTTTTTGCTGACGTTTACTATTTTTTTTCTAACTGTAAATCTTTCCTTCTTCTGATCTAGATATTTCTTGTTGATGCTTATTGTTTCAATGGTTCAATCTAGTGTGTATCCCGTCATTTTCCACACCTTCCATATCTTATGGAACTACAAAGAGTCTCATTTATTTTTATTGAAATTATCTGTTTCTCAATTGTCCTTGTTCAAGCTTGAATGTTTTCTGTCATTTCCACATCTATCATATCTAATTGTTAGATGTTTAGTTGCTGACAGGTTGGTGTGTGTCAGGAAAAAAGGTAGTTAGGAGATGAAACAATATTTTTTATGATTGTCTGTGCACTACAATTTAACTTTTAGATGGTTGATTATCTTTTCTGTAAGTTTCTTCTGCAATCCTGTCTAAAGCAGTAGGATCATATGAGTGCATTGGCTGTGTAGGCCATCTAATGGCCAACCGGCAAACAAACAGTTTAATAGAAATCCAATCATACACTTCTATTCTCTATTCCTTTTTTCGCATGACAGTTTTAATCTGAGATGGCTATTTATCCTCCTCAAAGCAACCATGTAGTTTTTTTTATGACTGAGTATTCATACTTTGGTGAATTAGAATATAATCTTCTGGCTATTTATGAAGACAGCCAGATTGTTCGATGTTGATGCTACATCTGTGTTGTAGAAACCGGTGCTAATCGGCCAGTTACTGCTGTTTTTCGGCCAGACCAGTTTATACCAAGAAAAAAAAAACTGAAATCCGATATTTGTGTTACCTCGAGCTAACTTTTGTATACATTTATGTAATTCAAAAGGACAAACAGTTGAGTAAATTCCCCAGTAGATGACTACATGGGTTGATATCCCATGAGTCCTCATGGCCTAACAATATCACACAGCACACCCTATGTATATCACCTTGTACAAAGCATCATCTATCACCTAGTCACACTCAGTCAAGAGTCTGAGGTCTGACTTCATTCTCTTGGCTTTGCCTTCGTCTCCCTTCCGTCGTTTATTTAGTTCTTTTTTTCATTTTCTCAGCCTGATACAGTTTTTCTTGCCAGTGAGTGACTTGTCAGTATGCAAGAGAAGAGTTGGTTGCATCTCCAAACCTCTAGTGAATGATGGCAGCAGTATGACTCCCCCTTCAAGGGGAGTAGGAGTGGTAGGAGGCAATGACGCAGCTACCTCGAGTGGAACTGTACTGAAAGGAGGTATGTATCTTGGTTTAAGGGGCTATGACCTGTTGTTAGACATTGGCGACTGGGGACTTGGTTATGTCAATTAATAGCTGACTTGTGGGCTTCTATAGTCTATAGATTGATTTACTAGTCTATAGATTGACTTGGTTATCCTCAATTAAAGATTGATTTGCTAGTTTGTCATTTAGCGCTTTCTTTTGAAGTTTTGCAGAAAATGTTGAATCTTTAGTGCTGTTAATTGTTAACACGACTCGTTAGGATTGGGGATGTGGGGGCAGCTATTACTTGGTTGAGTCCTTTATTCTTCTCGCTTTTCAGGAGCATTTGACAAGTCAAAGCACGGAGCTAAAGTAATGGATGCAGAACTTGTACCTAGCCGGGTTCTAACACAAACTCGAGTCGACGTGATATTCAAGAAAGAGATGGAGACAAGATCAAAACTTAGCAAAGCTTGGGCAAAATGGTTCCGTACCAATGGTGTTCCTGAAAGTAAAGCTGACTGCCCACATTTCCGCACCGCCATGAAGTTAACACAGCAGCTAGGTACCCGCTTGCCTGTTCCTACAGGCGACGAACTAGGTGGCGTAAATCTGGATGACAGTGAGGAAGAACTTCCATAAGTACATGCAAATGTGGACTACTTGCCATGGACTGATGACTCCTGCTTTTGTAATCATGTGTAGGGTTAGTTAAGTACTACCTGATGAACTGTACCTAGTTCTTCTGAACCACGTGCTTCTGATTTTATGAACTTTGATCTAGTGATGTTGAGTTGCTGAGTTGGTGATGTACTATTTCCTAGTTTCCTCAAATAGTTATTCTTTATTTCTCGCGGGTGATAAACCCAGTGGCTATTGCACTTGAATTCTTCAGATTTCTTTCAGTTTCACCGCTGGTTTCATTTCTGGGTAATGAACAAGATAAGAGCAGCATCCACAAAATAAAAATGCTTACTCCGGCACAAACCGCTAAAGCACTTAGAGGTTACAAAATGAAAACACACGAGCTGTACTAAAATAGGGTGGCGCCTAAAAAATCGCTCAGTAGACGCCTAAAAATAGCGCACGCCCAATTTTTTTTGCTCCCCGCCCAAAAAATGATATCACGTGCGGTAACATCTGACCAGAGAGTGCGCAGCAAAACCGTCGATATGAAACCTCCCACGCGAGACCACCTGCTTTCCTCCTCGACAGCCCGCGGAATTTCGGCCATGTCGAGCGGTTCCAGCATTCCGCCCATCCTTCCCTTCTCCTCCGGCCCCGTCGCGGCGGTCGGAGCAGCTCCACGGCCGCAGACAACCATCTTGTCCAACCCTAATACTGCCATCATCAGTGGCCACATGTTCGCGCCACCACGGCCCCGCACCACTCCGGCGAATGCGCAGGCGCTAGTCGCACCGCCGACACCCATCCTAAAGGCTAGGAGGGAAGCAAAGACCAGCGAGAAGTAGGCGGTGTCTACGGCGGCGCCTCGGCCAAAGAAGGGCAAAGTGTGCGCCGGACCATGCGGCAATCCTCCGGCACCGAATGCCGAGTACGAAGCTGGCCAATTCCAGCCACCCCCCCCCCCCACGCGGCCAGCGAATGGTGACGAATTTGCGCCGTCTTCTGCCCATAACATGTTCGACGACATGTCCGAAAGGTATGATTTTTCTCTCTTGTTGTTTCCAATTATCGTATATGAAAATAAATGATGAAATGCAATGTGTGTTTGATCTTGTGTTATTTGATGCGATGCAGTGTCAATGATGAAAGGTTTTTGTCAACTATGAACATGGGTTCAACGCATTCACAAGAACAATGGTCTCAAGATGCACCATCACAACAATATGAGCAACAAGATGATGTTGCCAACCCCCCCCCCCCCCAGAGGATCAAGCAACTATGGAGGAATACATTTTACTTTGTACAACACAGAAGCATGGGGGATAGATGCGGCAGTGGGCACCGACCAAGTGAGAGACTCTGTAAGGGTACATTGCGCCTATGTGTGGTTCTAAGGGCACATTGCCATATGTGTGGTTTTGGTAATTAGTGACGACCCCTATGGACTAATGTTTTCATTGAGTTTATATGAAGGAATATTTCATACGTACTACTTGTAGTCCAACAAGTATGGATGCCATGAAGATAAAGATATACCTTGAGTATTGACATCAAGGTCATCGATTTGAAGACATATATGTGATATGAGCAAGAAGAAGAAATGGAGATGGATTTCTTATGAGAAACTCAATATTAGTCATGCTCTAGCTTATGTGTTAAGCAATGAATGATCAAGATCTTGAGTGCTTGATTCCGAGTGAAGAATTCAAGATATGGCTCTAAGTCGGTGTCATGATAGTCTCAAGTTGAGCTATAGTTGATTAAGATTTAGAGCATGCAAACAAATGAAGAATTCTTTATACACTTCAAGATAGTATGATAGAGCATGAGAACATACAAGGTTGACCAATACAAAGAGTGAAGAATAGATTCAAGTTTAGTCAACACATGAAGCATGAAGAATGTGCCACGTGAAGTCATGTGGTATGGTAAGCCTTGTCAATTATGCTTTATGGACTAACCCATCATATATGTGCCCTTGTGTTGCCTATGTGGGTTAGGTATTTTTCCATGGGCATGAATCAAAAGTGAGATCTCATATAGCCCATAAGAGGATGACATCAAGTGGTGATCGTCATCAAGGTTGAGTTGGGCAAGTTCAAGTTGAGCATCTCAAGAGGATCACATGCTTGAAGCTTGACGTCCATTTGGTGATAATGGACATGTGAAGATGTGCTTAATGAAGCTATCCCACCATGGTGTAGTCTTCACGAAGCAACAATGATCAAGTGATGCATTCCGGCTTGAGTGGAGCTTGAAGATTTATCATCAAGATCAAGCGGGATGCGCAAGGCAAATGTATAAACTTACTAGGTTTTCCTTTTACCGGTCTCAAGGTGGTTGTTGGGAGACCGGGTTATAGGATAGATAGCCACACTATCAAGAGGGGCTTTCGGTTGGGTAACTTGATCACGTCGTCTTAGGGAGCTCAATCCTTTGAATACTTTGCATATCCCTATTGCTTCTTGGTATTTCTCTGTGTGAGGTTCTTGAGCTTGTTGCTATCTGTACAACAAGCCCAAATTCATCGAAAACGGAATCCGCATGCATCTTCTATTGCGTTTTCGAGTTTGGACATCTTCACGGTTTCTTGACGGTGGGAGACTCCCTCTCTAGAATCATCTAAAAAAAATCTGTGAGGAGTCTCCATATTTCCAGCAAAATTGGTATCATGTCAATCGGAGTTCGGGAGCATTTTCTATTTAAAAGAAAAAGAAAAGGTTTTGGCTTGAAGCAGTCCGGCCCACCGCCGACACCGCCAAGTCTGCCACCGGCCCATCCGGTGCGCACCGGTGCCTACCGGGCACTGTCCAGGGTGTACTTCTGTCACCGCCCAGTGCCTGCCTGGCGTCCCGCCCGGTGGCCGCTGGACCGGCCGGCCCAGCGTCCGGTCGACCGGCCCTTCTGTCGGTTGGGATCTTTTGGCCGATGTCGTCCTGCTGCACCCCATCCAGCCTGTCGGCCGGCGCTTCCGGCCTGTGCGCCGGCTTGTCCGGCGCCTGGCTGGGTCGATTCTTCTGCCCGTTTTTCTCCCCAACGGTTCTATTTTCTCTTAGACTATAAATATGCCCTCTTCCACATTGGGCTGGGTAAGTTCTTGCACTCTCTCTCCTCCATCGTTGACTTTGAAGAACTTGCCCTATCTCTTGATTCCCCCCCATGATTCTTGCTCATTCTTGAGGGATCTAAGAGAGGAGATCTAGATCTACAATCCCCACCAATCAATTTCTCCTCTAAGTGAGGGGAACCCTTTGGATCTAGATCTTGGAGTCATTTGTTGATTTCCTCCTTTGTTCTTCCTCTCTAATTTTATCCTAGCATTTGTTGCTTTGGTGAGATTTGAGTGTGAAGGACTTGAACACCTTTGGTGTTCTTGCTTTGCATCATTGCGTAGTGTTGAGCTCTCCACCATGATTAGTTCGAGTGAGAGACCGTGAGCTTGTTACTCTTGGAGGGAGACGTCCTAGTTGGCTTGGCGGTTGGTGCTCCTTCAAGGAAGATTGTGAAGAGGCTCGGCTTCTCCTTCGTGGAGCTTGTGAAGTGGTTTTTGGAGCTTGCCATCTCTGGAGTGGAGGAAAAGCTAACCATAAGGAAATGGTCATTATCCTTTGTGGGTTTGGCTCGGAGAAGAAGGTGAGCCTTCGCGGTGTTGGGAAATCCTTCGTGGGATCCCCACATCTCCAAACGTGACATACGTTCTTGCAAAGGAAGGGAACACGAGAATACATATTCGTCTCCGCGTGCCTCAGTTATTTCTATATCCGAGTTTATTTTCCTTGTGATAGCCATTGAGCTTGAACTATCTATTATATCTTGCTATCACTTGTTGTTCATATATATTGTGCATATCTTTCTTAGCTCTAGTTGTTGTTGTTGCACTTAGTTGAGCCTAGATTATTTAGGGTTGTGCTTGTGAAATAAATGTTAGTTTAATTATGCATTCTTACAAGTCAAATCCATAAGAGTTTTTAAACGCCTATTCACCCCCCTCTAGGCGACATCTCGTCCTTTCAGACACCTATTAGACTAGGATTAAGGAGTATTTTGATCCTTATAACAAAAGTGGAATGGAGCGAACAGATAGACCCCTTCGCTCTCGTTAGTCTACAGTTTCATCGGATTGTCAAAAGTGGTAGTGTTGCTTGAAAAATGTTGAGAGGATGAACCCAAGTGGCACAAATGATCAAGATAGGATAATTTGATTTCTTTCATGATCTTTGTGTATGTTGTATGTGGCTACTTTTTTTGTTTCTTATTGCGTGTGACTAATATGCTTTTCTTTATTTTTCTATTCTTGTTTTAGTGTAGCTCAATATTGCGCAATTTTTTTACAAGGGGGCACTAAAGAAGACAAGAAGGACAAGGTAGTGCACGACAAGTTGTTCACATTAAACAATTGTTGTTCAGAGCTAGAAAATGCTGAGAAATGGAAGAATCGTGATGTGTTAGAAATTCCAAAGATAATCAACTAGAGCTCTATTGGAGATGCAATAACATTGATGTGACGACGACGAAGCATTAGGTGAAGATGACAAGACCCCACTCCAAACTCGGTTAATAAAACCAAAAGACCCCCCCCCCCTCCCAGAAGGAGGCCAGTGCAAGAAAAGGGCAAGAAGACCGGAGACGGTGACATCCAAAAGACATTTGAAGCTATTGTCAATGTGCGGAAGGGGATGGCCGAGGTAAGGAAATATAGGAGAACTGGCTAGCCGAGGAGAGGAGGGCCGCGACACAAGAGAGGTTGGCGGTGACGGAGGAGAGGAAAGTGCCAATGGAGGAAACTTTCCGTCTCATGGAGCATGAGAAAAATCTTTTCCTCATGGACACAAGCAACCTTGATGACATGCAAAAGGAGTACACCAACCTTTGTCGTGATGAAGTGTTGCCTCAAAAACGAATGAAGGGAGGCTACATGAACAAATACATGGGATGTGTACCAGTGGGAGGTATGGGAGCACACATCGGAGGCATGTGTGGATTCATGGCTTCTATGGTAGCTTCTATTCCTCCACAAGTGGCGGATTCGAAGCTCCGATGGGTTATGGCATGGGCTCCTACAACATTCCCAACATCTCCAACGTTTCCAATGGAGAAGAAGCACAAAATGGGGATTACAATGGACAATATGAGACGTGAGACTCGGTTGCACGTGCTTGTGTGAACTTTGATTGTGCATGTGAAGTCGTTGTTTGTGTTGAACTATGGTATGCTTTTGAACTATGTCATGTATTTGAACGATGGTATGATGATGAAGCTATGATTTGAATGTATGTGTTATTTATATGTGTTCGTTATGAATTTACAAAAAAAGATAAAAAAAAATGAAACAGTGTCTAGGAGGAACTAGACACTTTTTGATATAGTAGAAGCGGGACTTGTCGTGACAATTCCGAAATTCGTCCGTAATAGGAATCGAACTCCGGTCGTTAGGGCGCGCCACTGCGACCCCAACCACTGGGCTAAGCCCACGTCGTCAAAAAAAGAAGATTTAGATTCATATGTTCATCACTCGTGTTTGATTACTAGTGTTTGATTATGCAAAGTGTGGTGTGTTTTAGCTGTCTGCGTGTGCTATTGTAGAGCATCTGAAACGCCTTAGTGTGTCCGGAAATCATGGAGCCGGTTCGACACCGAAAACGGAAAATGTGACACCCAAAAACTGAAAATGTGATCTTTTTCTACTTTCTCTGTTCCAAACATCTACACATTTTGATTTTTGAGTGTGTAGCTACGGTTCTATTTACCAAATTTGAGGACATAATTCTCAAAAAAATAAAAAAAAGTGAGGACATATATAAAAATCTGAACCCTGCTAAAATCCCAAATCCCTAATTCTCCGACGCTGGCCGAAGAAGTGCTCCAGTCGACAGTGCACTCTCCGCACCTCAGCCCGACAGTCCGCGACAACAGGACCCGTCGCCGCCACCCCGCCCTGCCGCCGGCGGCACTGGAAGACGACGACCTCCTCCGAAAGATCTTCCTCCTCCTCCCGCCTCAGCCCTCGGCCCTGCCCCGCCTCTCCGTCGTCTGCAAGCAGTGGCGCGCCGTCGTCACCGACCCTCAATTCCTCCGCGGCTTCCGCGACCACCACAAGAAACCTCCCCTCCTCGGTCTCGTCATGGGCTACACCGGGTTCCCCTACTTCAGGTCCGATCTCGACCCTCCCGACCACATCCCGCACGAGCGCTTCTTCCCTCCATCCATCCTCGACCTGCACATGGACTTGTTCGACTGCCGCCATGGACGCGTCCTCTTCTACGACCACGCGCGGTACGAGGTCTTTGTGTGGGATCCGGCGACCCGAGACCGCCATTGCGCGGTCGTCCCACCATTGTTTGACGAAAAGGAGGTTGGCGCTTATAACGGCGCCGTCCTTTGCACTGCCCGCCACGTGCACGGCGATTGCCACTCCAGCCCATTTCAGGCATGGGCGGACGCACGGGTGGGCCGGGGGGCCGTGGCCCACCCAGAAATTTGAGATGTTTTTAAGGGCATCTCCAACCGCGCGACCCAGACCGCGCCCGCGCATCCGTTTGGGTCAAGCCGGACAAAAACGCGGCCCAGCGCGGGGACGCACAAAAGCGGACGGCCGCGGCGTCCGGAACGACGCAAACCCGGCCCAAATCTGGGCTAGGTTTGCGTGGCCGCGGATGGCACGCGCCGTCCGCTCGCGTCCGGGCGCTGGTCGCCTCGTCTCCCTGGGGCCCACCTGTCGGTGACCAGGGAGTCTATTTAATGGGGACTGGAGGGGATCTGGCCCTCCACTCCAGTCCCCACTCCACTCCCCGCAGCGAAACCGCCGCCATGGCCAAGCGACGGTTCGCTTCCGCCAACGACGACGAGGCGAGCAGCAGCCGCCGTCGCCCGCCGGCGCTGCGGGCTGCGGGAAGAAACCGAGGCGGCCTCTGATGACCCACAAGTATAGGGGGTGTATCGTAGTACTTTCGATAAATAAGAGTGTCGAACCCAACGAGGAGCAGAAGGTGTTGACAAGCAGTTTCGATGAAGGATTCACTGTAAATGCTCACGGACAAGTATTCGGGGGTTTTGATGTAACGAGATGAATAAAGTACAAGTAAGTAAAATGCGAGAGAAATAATTGCAGCGAGTGGCCCAATCCTTTTTAGCACAAAGGACAAGCCGGTTTGTTTACTTATAATGACCAAACGTTCTCGAGGACACACGGGATTTTAGTCTAGTGCTTTCGCTACATACAGCTGATTAATCTTCATTGTTTTGATAAGTGTTGTGTGGGTGAACCTATGCTAATGTACCGCCCTTCCTAGGACTAATACATACTTGTGATTATACCCCTTGCAAGCATCCGCAACTACAATAAAGTAATTAAGATAAATCTAACCCCAGCCTTAAACTCTGAGATCCTGCGATCCCTCCTGCATCGATATACCAACGGGGGTTTAGGTTTCTGTCACTCCGGCAACCCCGTAATTAGCAAACGAATACAAGATGTATTCCCCTAGGCCCATAAATGGTGAAGTGTCGTGTAGTCGACGTTCACACGACACCACTAGAAGAATAACACCACAACTTAAATATAATAACATTGAATATTACTCAACCATAGTTCACTACTAACATTTAGACTTCACCCATGTCCTCAAGAACTAAAACGAACTACTCACGAGACATCATATGGAACATGATCAGAGGTGATATGATGATGAATAACAATCTGAACATAAACCTTGGTTCAATTGTTTCACTCAATAGCATCAATAACAAGTAGAAATCAATACCGGGAGAGTTTCCCCTATCAAACAATCAAGATCAAACCCAAATTGCTACAGCGGTGACGATGTCCAGCGGTGGAGATGGCGGTGATGATGGTGGAGATGATGATGATGGTGATGGCGATGATGTCCAGCTCGATGGCGGTGACGATGGCGTCGATTTCCCCCTCCGGGAGGGAATTTCCCCGGCGGATTCCTGCCCGCCGGAGAGCTCTTTTCTCTCTGGTGTTCTCCGCCCCGCGCAGGCGGCCGTAACCCTTCGTGAGGATTCCTCGCGTGGCTTAGGTCTTCGGGACGAAGGGTTTCCGCGAAGAAAAGGAGGCGAAAGAGGCCGAGGGGGCCCCACACCACATGGTGGCGCGGCCAGGCCATGGGCCGCGCCACCCTATGGTGTGGGCCCACCCC
>NC_061514.1:271990641-272004952 GCF_022539505.1 Lolium rigidum
CATGGCGCCCACGCCTAGCTCGCTAGCCCACCAGAAACGCCACGCCCTTGTCGCCATTGCCACAGCACCTCAGCACCCACGCTCGCCTATAAAAGGAGGCATCCATCCGTCGATCAGAGCACACCACCACACTCCCCTCTCCTTCCTCGACCTCCCAAGCACCTCATCATGCTCGATTAGCCACTGCCGCCGCCCAATCGACGCATCACTGCCGCGGAAGCCCTGCAGCAATCGCCGGAGAAGGAGGCCGCCCCTGACGACGCCACTGCTACCAGGAGCCTCGCCGTCGTCTACAACCTCGTCAAGCCCATTGCCAACCCTAGCTGGAGCACCGTAAGCCCTCCGAACCCCTACCTGCGCCGCCGGCGAGCTTCTCTCTCGCCGTCGATGACGACATGCATGAGCCGTTCGATCTAGTTCTAATCCAACGCACCGCGATGCTCCATACCGTTTCGGGTTTGAAGAGCCGCTGACATGCGGGACCCACGCTGTCAGGCGGCCCACTCGCACTGGATGCGCTGTTGGGCTGAGTAGGCCGTTAGTTTAAAAACCTGGCCCGTTAGCTTTTCCCGCCGGCCTATTTAATTCAAACTTCGTTTAATAAATTTGATTTGAATTCAATACTGAACCCAACTTTGAAAATACATAGAATCTGTTTGGCTTGGCCAAATTTAACAAATTTGATATGTTTGGAAAGCTAGTAAAAAGTTCTACAACTTGCCACTGGTCTCACTTCGAGATCAATTGTAGAATTAAAATGATAAAAAGAAGAAGGCAGGGACTTTTTCTTTTTCAAACAATCCTTAAAAATCAACCAAAATAGGTATTAAGTTAATTCCAACTCCTATAGCTCACTTTTGACTTACACTAATTGTTTCTGCAAGAAAATGGTGTGGTCACCTTGCATGATCATGCCCTAGTTTAATTAATGGACAATATGGCTGGTTTAGTTAAGTGATATTGTCCAAAACTATTATGTAAATCTTATGAAGTATTTTACTTCATTTAAATATTGTCTCAAATTAATTCATGTGATGTTTACACCCCTGTTCCAAACACTCCTATATGAACATTTGGAGATTTAAAGCATTTGTAGAATTATTAAATGGTATGAGGTGGTCTACCTCATTTAAATCATTTTCTTCAATAATAATAATGAATGGTTGACTTGGGTCAACATAAGTTCATGTATTATTGTTTGAGAAATTAAATCTTAAGAAGATTTCAATAAGAGGAACTTATTCCTCAAGAACCATATGGAATTTACTTGTCACATATGAATGAGAGGAAATTATTTTCCTCAAGTCACCCAACCAATGCACCTACTTATTCCATGTGTGTGCTTAGCATAGCTTGTGTGAAGTAATGATGTGCTTAGTCTAGCTTTTGAGCTTGTTAAGTGATTATTCCTCGTATTCAAATTTAGACGCTAGTACCGGAGATTACCAAGAGGAAGAAGGATTCTACCCAGAAGAAGAAGGAGAAAACCTAGAGAACTACCAAGGCAAGCTAATACTCTTGCAAAGTGCAAAGCCCTCCTTGGGCAAGGCACCATGATTCTTATCTTTCTTTATACCAGCCTATCCTACTTGTACACTATACAAGTCTTACTTGTTGTGTTTTCAAAGATTGATTTCAAATGGTATAGGTGAATCAAACTACTAGAGTAGCAAAGTTAGTCTTATAGATAGCAAAGCAATGTAGCACCCCTCATGATTAGTGCTAATGCTAAAATACTAAAACCTGACTACTCTAGATGGGAACATATGACTTGTTGAATTTTGAAACCTTGGAATGATGAAACATTCCATTGATTGATTTGAGGTTGATTTATGAACAAGAGAAGATGGTGATTTTTGATGAAAACCTGATATTGGTTTGAATGCGATACCTTTCCAATTTTTGAGTACCCCCACAATACCTGATTATGGGTAGGGCTTAACTGGAAGTTTATAGATTTTAGTATGAGTTCCCTCTAAACACACATCATAGGGGTTATGCCGAGGCTGCCTCCATTGTTGAGAAATGATGTGAATTGAGGTGAATTGTACGGCCAAGCCCTGTGCAGTTCCCAGGTTAACAGTTGGTTTTCACTGGGAGGCCAAGCTCATGGGGAGAGGTGCTCATACTAGGGTGTGTAAGTGAAAAGTTATGGTTGATGATCCGCGTACTGTGTTACGGTGACTCGGAGTTATTTCGACGGATGAAATCAAATGTTGTGGCACAACTGTGCAACCTCTGCAGAGTGTAAATCTATTCGAATAGCCGTGTCCACGGTTACGGACGGTTGGAAGGGCCATACAGTTTCCGGTGTCGGATTTTTGAAAACTTTAGTAAATGTGAATGGTGACTTGGTGACTTGTTGGGAATTATACCAATGTTGTGGGAATGACACTAATGTTCCCACTTAGGTTAGGTAGCACATGATCCAAACTGGTGAACTAAAATTTGGCTTATGCTAATTAAACTAGAGCTTAGCACCTTTACTCCAAGAGTTGGCATTTTACATTAGTATTAGTTTGCAAGTACTTGAAGTACTTACGGCTTTGTCCCTGGCTATTCAAATGGCCAGAGTACGATGATGAACAGAACTATCACGAGGATGACCAGCGGACGCCTACGACAACTAGGGGTTTCGACGTCAAATGTTGGCCTCGTGGACTAGAGAGTCCATTTACTATTACGCTTCCGCTATGTATGAACTTGTGTATGTATGTTGATTGAAAGATCAACTATTTATGTAAGATGAATCATGTGATTCAAGATTGTAAGACAATATGGCTTGTAATAAATAATGACTGTGATAATCGACTATTATGCCTCGCAACAACATTATCCTGGGATTGCGATGAATGACATAATAGGCATCTGGACTTAAAAATCCGGGTGTTGACAATATGGTTGTCCACCACCTCTGCCATACTGATATCCATATGGCTGTCCACCACCTCTGCCATACTGCTGTCCACCACCTCTTCCATACTGCTGTCCACCACCTCTGCCATCACCTCTTCCTCTGTAGCTTCCTCTGCCATGTGTGAATCCTCCTCTCCCCCTACTGGGTGTAGCAAAGGAGGTACACGTATTGATGCTTCAAGTGTCCCTTCTGTCCACAAGTATAGCAGTCTCTCATCTCTTGTCTCTCGGTAGTGTAGAAGGTCGGATGAGGGACATAATCGCTTCCCTTTGTCATATTCAGACGCACTTCCTCTCTGGACATAGTTGCAATGGCTTCTTTGAGACAAGGGGTAGTGGTTTGATGCAGTAAAGCAGCCCTTCTCCCCTCAAAATCTTGATTAAGACCTTTCAAGAACTTCATGACTCGCCGACGTTCAATCCAGCTTGCAGAAGCACTCACACATTCCCCATGGGAAAGTTCCACAGGATCAACATGATCTAAATCTCCCCAAAGTGATGCAACTCAGCCACATATGCCATCACAGTTTTGTTTCCTTGTTGCAAGTCATGCACCTTATCCTCAATCTCAGCAATCAACATAATGTTCCCCTTTCCAGAATAGAGATTTGACAGGGTGTCCCATACCTCTGAAGCTTTTGTGAGTGCCTCTACAGAAGCAACAATGTTAGGAACCAAAGAGTTAAGCAACAATGCCACAATCAGAGAATTTATGGTATTCCACTGTTTTCATTCCGGACTGGTCTTGTCTGCTGGTTCTGCAACTTCACCACTCACACGTTCATCCAGCCCTTCGAGTTCAAAATCAGCAACGTCCTCCTTGACCATCGGAGATAGTTGGCCACTCCTTCCAACTTGATTTCACTCGTCGGCAGCTCAAGTTTCTGACCGATGTTGGTATGGGGAACGATTGCCCCCCCCCCTCCAGCAGATCCTCCTCCATCTCATTTGGTAGTGATAAGTTCTGCCAGCTTCTCCAGAGCCTTGGCCAAATCCCCATTGTCCCCCATGGTTGACACCAAACTAACCTCTCAGAAACACCAAAGGGCTTACCCGCAGGATGCCCTCTTCGTCTTCTTACTTATCACTGCCTTTCCCTCCTTGCCGCCGCAGCAGCCTGCTCCCTTCCTCTTCCTCCCAGCCACCGCAACAGCCTACTCCCTTCCTCTCCCTCTTCCTCCTAGCTGCCACAACAAACTAGACTTCCAGATCGGCAGTCCTTTCCGTCGTTGCCCTCACTGCCCCTTGCTCTTATACCATGTGGACAGAGATGAGGGCCTAACCTGAGGTAGAAGGAGGCTGTAGGGAGGAACTCTCTCATCTTAGGGTTACGGAGATAGAACCACTTTCTATAGGTCAGGACTAGGCTGGGCCAGATGGGCCACAACAGAGAACAAGAAGATAGCCCAACAGATACACCAACAGTTATCCAACAAAGAATTACAAAGGACGGTTCATCAGTTCATACTTCATAATCACAAACTGTTTGTCCAAACATGATAGAAGTATTTAAGCTTCTCATATGCTCAAGCAGTTCACCTTCAATATTGCGGTGACCCAGCATACCACTGCATGTTGTAGTTTACAAGTCGTTGATATGATCTTTGTGAAGGGACTTCTTCACAAATTGCCATATCCCTCGGAGTGGTACAACAGAAACATTGCAGGTCATAACACTCCATACTTTATTACAAACATTGTCTTAACAAGTTGGTATTCTCACAGGTCCTATGAGAACACCCTAAGATACTACTTAAGTACGATTACAACTCATAACAATATAAAAGAGAGCTCAACAACTTATTTAGGTAAGTTCTACGTTGCTCGGCTCTATGATACTAGGGTATGTCACTATTCTTCCACCTCTGTGGCATCTGGTCCGTAGACTATCCCATAGTCTATGCCTTCCACTCCGTCGGTAAGATCAGGTTCTTCGTAGACCAGTTCGTAGCTTCCTTCTGGTGCTCCATCGTTGATGGCCTCCACTTCCGGATCACAGTCTAGCAAGGGTGTCGAAAGAAAGTGAGTACAGGGGTACTCAAGCAAGTTCTAAAAGAATAAAAAGGTGTTTGATGCACTAGCTACGACCATTGATCGGGAAATCTCGGGTCAATGCACGTTTTGCAATCATTTCTTCAAAAGGTTGCTTTTATTATGAAAACTATGCCCGTCGGTCTTCACGAGTTGACTAGAACTTCGTGGAGTTCCTTTCTCGCCGCGTTCACGGTTCCCTTCTCGGAACGAGGAGTGACAGCCACAATTTGATACACTCTGCAGAGGTGCGTTACTTTTCCCACAAGAGATCTCACCCTTTTTGCCATCCGCGAGGACTTGCCCCCGTTCACACTTCCTTTGGTGTGAGGCCAGGTATAAAGATCCAAGCCCACACCGCCTTCTCCGCGACCGCAAACCCACCCTTTTGTCCAACCGTACACCTCCGGTAGACTTCCCCCGATAATACGGCTTTACTCATGGTGTACTCCGGACAATCCTTCATAGATGGTAGAGATTAACATCACTAATGGATGGGGATTTAAAAGGATTTCCCAACCTATTGCGGCAGTAGCCTCCAAGACCCCACCGTCTCTACCAATCCGTTGGCGTGCGAAGGGAAAAGATACGACCGGCTTCCCCGAGCCATTATAGATCTCATGGTCAACGCGGTTTGTACGGCGCTAGAATCACCGGACGGCATTGGTATTTTAATCCTAGGGTGATATAACCCATTGCAATGGAACCTCCACCATATCAACACATACCATGGTTCCATTGCCATCCACATAGTCATATTCATAGTTGGAAAATAACATTTCATTTGCGATGCAGGAATGATAAGTATATAGCTTTGCATTAAAGTAATAGAAAATAATCAAGTTGATATGAGCAAGGGTGAACTTGCTCGTGGACTGCGAGATAGTGCGGTTCAATGCAGTTGATGGAACCTGGACCTCGGGTTCTGTAAGAAGCATCATTGTCCGGTAAAGACAATGTTGTAAAATCCAAATAATGCAATCATGGATGTATTAGTTTATGTTGAATCCCTTTACCCCGTTGAGTTATAGCAATTTAGGGTTGTTTTTAAGATTTATGCCTTTGACAGTAATTTACAATTGATTTAAAAGTATAAACCATTTTTAATTCACACAAAGTACAACAATTCAAAGTAAAACTATTTACTTGGTAATTCCCTTAATTATTCCAAAAATAATTGAACATTATAAAGTTACCTCTATAGTTTTTGGAATAAAAAGGAATACAATATTTTTCTGGGAAAAATACCTTTTTTTTTAAAAGAAATGACTTGGAATATTAGAATTTCATTTTGAAATGTTTTAAAATAAGTATTTGAACTTATTTGAGATTTTTCCTTGAATTTTAAATACAAGGAAATAATAATTTTAAATTCCAAGTTATTATTTAAATTCTTAAAATTCATAATTTTGAATTTGTTTCATAAATTCCATTTCATATTTTATCTTTGTTAAGATTTATTTTTCATTCATAAATCCAATTTTTAATGGATTTTTAGAATTGTATTTTATTTATTAAAAATTGGCAAAGTTCTGGTCTTTTAATAATTGTTAAAAGACAAAAATGCCCCTGGCCCCTATTGGGCCCAGCCCAATACTCGAAGCCCATGGGACAGCCCATTATGGCTTGCCCCATAGTGGCTCTGTGGCGCCGAAGCGGCCCACCTCGCACACTCACTCGTCTCTCTCTCTCACTCGTTCTAACCCTAACCTCTCGCGACCCCGTGGCGATGGCGTCGCCGCCATGGCCGCCGCCTTGCTCCGGCCATTGCCGTGCTCCTCCGCCGTAGCCACCTACCGATCTCGAACCGCCGCGAGCAGATCTATCGATCTGTCCGCGCAGTTTTTCCCTTCTCGTCCTCTCCTGGCGAATCGCCTCCATCTGGATCTCGTGGAGAATCGCCTTCGGCGATCTGGTGGTCTCCGACGAGCCTCGTCCTCGCCGCCGACGTGCGCGCCCCTGAGACCGACCTGGCGCAGTGCCGCCGGCGGCACTCGTGCCGTCGTCTCCGTGCCGTGCTGCTCGTGGTGGTGTTCGTCGGCGTAACGCCGGCGCCTTCCCTGGCTTTGCAGCTGCTATGGCCGCGCGAGCACTGCCTCGCCATGCCATAGCCTCTGCCACCAGGCGCGTGTAAGTAATCCACTCCATCTCCTTCTCCTCTCCATGCCTGCGCCTCTCAAGCTACTGTGCTTCTTCTTCCTTATGTTCTGTTACTTTCTGGTGATCCTGTGATCACACAGAACTCTGCCATGGTTGCTTAATCCGCCTATGCTTCCCTTTGCTGCAAGCTCATGGCCAAATCACCAATTTCTGGTACTGGCCAGTGTTGCCTTGCTTGCTGTACATGCTCTGTTTGCTTAACTGTTGCTCCTAGTTTGCTCTAATTTGGCTATGCTCTGTTGTGCTTGCTTATGAACTTGCTATCCATGCAGTACTGGCTTATGGGCTTGTTTGTGCTTACTAGCATGTTACACTTACTTGTCTAGGTGTGCTGCTGTGCATCAGTGACACTTGTGAGTGCCAGTGGTGCCTGTGAGGTGCTTCTGTGCCTCCTGTGTAAGCTATTGATCCATTTGATCCATTCAATGCCAGTAATGTCTTACTGATTAATACTGTGGCTAAGTGATTCAATTTCCTTGTGATGCTGATGCTCAAGCATCACTATGCTGTTGCTTACTTAATGATCTAGACTTGTTCTAGTGGTTATGGATTAACTGTATTGCCTATCAGCATGCTGCTGTCAGTGCTTAGCATGGATCTGTGATAAATTCATGCTTGGATTACTTAAATTATGATGAACTGCTTATGCAGTGATGATTTAAATGACTTGCTTGTATATGAATTTGCTGTTCATGATTCTTTTACAAGCAATTAAAGTCCGAATCCATTTCTGGATAGTGATGTGATCTATTTGGCTTGCTCTTCATTGGTGCTAAATGTGATGTGACCTCAGTAGCCTTGCTACTGACTGGTTGCTCACATGGTTGGTTGGATCTTGTTGGCTACTCATCTTTGCTTGCATATTTGGGAGTCATATTAAGTATGAATGCCAATATGCTTGCTCGTGAAGAAATCTAGGGTTTCTGATGGTTGCATGCTTAGGATTTTCTGTGTAGTCTTGGCTGCTAATCTTTGCTATCTACTGGTGCTATCTGTGCATGTGATCTTGCTAGTGTGTGCATCTGTGCATGATTTCTAGCTACTGTGCACATGATCTGTATCTGGATGGTTTCTATCTTAGTAGCTTTTGACTGGCAGTAATCCTTGGTGAAAACCAAGTGATGATCTACCCATATGAGCATCTGCTCATCCCATGCTTAGTTCATGCATATGATGGATCAGATCCATTGGATCTCTTCCAAGAACTAGGTATACCTTGTTCCAGCTCCTAGAAAGAAATATTTTGTTGTTGCAGTCTTGTGGTTTGTGCAAAGCCCTTCACCTCCAGATCTTGGATGATCTTCTCAGGTCACCATGATTTCTGATGGCTGAGGTTTTGTGTGTTTGTGCTGTTCTTAAGCAAGAACAGGATGAACTATGTGTTGCTCAAACTTCACCCTTACCTGGTGATTCTTATCTGGTCGACTGTGCACTGGTTCTAGGGTTTGTAATCCTTTTATACCATCTCTTCTTTTACTCTGGCCATGACACACAAGGCCTGATTACTTTGTGACTCATCCCTTGCATTGCCTTGCTGTTGCTTGGTTAGCAACAGCCTTCATATGTGGAAACTTGAGCCCCTTGTGGCCTGCTCAGTGTTGGTCTGCCTATTCCTATCTTGTGTTGTCCAGGTTTTGGACAAGCACAAGTGTGCAGTGTTAAAAAATTTACTGTCCAAACTGAATTTCTAACACTTATTTTCTGGTTAGTATCTGTTATTTGTTGTGCAGGTTTGAAGGTGAATATGACCAGAAGATGTTCTCAAGCATTTAGTTTAGGTTTTAGTTTTAGGAGCAAATTGTAATCTTTATTTTCATTTCTGTTTATTATTCATCCATTCTTGTATCAAGAATATTGTAAAGACTTTGTAATCTGTGTTGTGATATCAATAAAGCTCAAGTTTTTGTTTATGAGCTTTTGATCTATGTAATGTTTAAATTCTGAATTAAATATTGTATTTAATATTCAGTTTGAAATTCAAAGTCATTTGAATTTATAAATTGGGTTTGAATTATGAGTTCTATTTATATTGTTCAATGCTTATTGTTTAATGTATTAACACTTGTCAAATGAAATCAATTCCCCAAATCAACAAGATACAAAAGAGATCATGTCGAAATTTCCCTAACTCACATTGCCTAATCCTAAGTGCAAGATGAGAGAGAACCTCGATCCCTCTTAGGTTTAGTTGCAAATAAGCGCGAAAATTTCCCCCGTTTTTCGATGAAATGCACATCCCATTTCTAAATCTACCCTTCGTTGTTCCTATGTTCTGGGTTATTACAAATATATACCTACGGAAGTTCTTCATCACTGGCTTCCAGATTTGCGTGATCTATTTCATCACCTGTAGGCACAACGAAGCGGGTACCTAGCTGATGTGTTAGCTTCAGGGCATTACGGAAGTGTGGGCAGTCTGCCTTATTTCCAGGAACACCATTTCTACGAAACCATTTTGCCCAAGCTTTGCTGAGTTTTGATCTGGTCTCCATCTCCTTCTTGAATATCACGTCAATTCGAGTTTGTGTTAGGACCCGGCTAGGCACAAGATTTGCATCCATTCCTTGATCTATGTTCTTTGACTTTCCGGACGTTCCTGTAGAGAGAGAAGAATGAAAGACTAAAGGTTGAAGCACAAGTCACACAAGCCCACAGTATCCCCAAGTTCCTAATCCCAGTGAGTCTCAGATTTTGGTAAGAAAATTGGCACTAAAAACTGAACTTCTTTTGCTGTTGTTAAACTTTGACAATCAGGTAATAGCAACTAATTAACTAGCAGGATAGCAGGTGAAATCATTTTATAGATTAAGGATATATTGGTAACAGCAACTCATTATTTAGTTACTAATCGACCTACCCAAGTCCGAAATATCCAATGTGCAACAGGTTATAGGCTAACTGCCTCATGAATCAAGATATATGTATCTTACTTCCTTCCTGTAAGGTTCTACTCGAGGCAGTTGCATCATTACCTTCGACAGTTCCTACTGACCATGAAGCAGCAGCCATGCACGTGTTCTCCTTTGCCACAGGTGCAGAGATGCCACCAGTCCTCCTCTTGCATACCGCCAAGTCACTCACTGCCACAGAGAAGTGGTGTCACATTGGGAAATGAAAAAGGAAAAACAAAGGGGGGGGGGGGGGGGGGCTAGAAGGGAAACCAGGAGACTCGAGCCAACAAGATGAACTCAGGCCTAAGACTCTTACTGTTAGTATAAGTAGGTGACACATGATACATGGTTGCCAGTGTGATACTGTGGGCCCATTAGGCGACTAGTGAATCTCTCTAAAAATTGAAGGGTGTGTTCTTCTCGCTAATTAAATGAACAGCACCAAACTAGCTCCAAATAACACGAATATCAAACAACAAATTTTGATTCCTTTTGTGTGGTTCTGAAGGACAGTGGTAAGCGGTAACTGGCTGATCACCGCAAGTTTCCAGAACCCTGGTGAGTTAATTCACTCCATGAATGAGTTTAGATAGGACAGCATGCATACTAATTGCCTCACTATATGGACTACCGTTCTGGCATAAAATTAGTCCATCACGATTTTAAGGGTTCATGCATCCATGTCAGCCTCGATGAACAATTGGAGTTTCCAAGGAGAGAACAGCAGAAGGAGATTACATTTTTTACTATGCTTCTTAGGTGTCCCTTGCATGATCAATTTTGCTTACAACCATTGCACACTATATGAACCTACTGCTTTTTAACATAATAGCAGCAAGAATTAACGACCGGAAAGGAAATTGAACATCTAAAAGTATAACTGTTGCAAGAATACTGTTTCATCTCCCAGCCTTGCTTTTTTCCTGGCACATACTAACTTGTGAACCTCATCCTAATGCCACAAATGAACCTCTTCCTAGTTTCACAAGATAAAAAAAAAAAAAAAAAAAAGGAGTGGAAATTGGTACTAGAAGGCAAAGTGAACTGAATAATTGAGCAACAGCTTTGCAAGTTTACAATGGTTCTATATCCAGTCATGGGATAAATTAGTTAAAAATATCTGCATTCTCTAAACATGGCAATAGTCCTGTATTCATTTGATAAAATCAAAGAGAATAAGTACAAGACAAATAGAGTTAAGCAGTTGACCAAATACTTCAATTTCACACTATTCCAGCAAACATATCCTTAAAGTAATTTGATCTTTTTTATTTGCCTCCAATGTAACGACAGAGAAGAGAACTACCTGCAGTATAGAAACTTCTGTAAGGATGATAGCTAGTAGTGGTGAAATTTTCTTTACCAAGATTCCTGAACTGCATTGACTCAAGTTGAATCATGCATACGCCAATGTCAGTCCTTACATAAATCACATGATCATCTTCATCATATCCCAATATCAAGTTGTCACCTCCCCCCATAGGCCCCAGACCGAGTATCGTATTCAGTTTAACGGGCTTTTGCAGCACCCATCCTGCAATACCATCACAACTGACCTTCCTCTCCCACAGTTCGAATCTATAGTATGATAACATGGCGAGGCCGATACAGCCATCATCTGCTAGCAGGACCCGAAGGCTAAGATGACTATAGTACTCCAGATCAGGCGGCATCTCGATATTGGCTAGGCTCTGCCTGCCTAAATCATACTCCAGTATGCCAACCTCATCTCCATCAAACGTCCAGTAAATGGCATTTCCGACAAGGGTACTGGGACACCTCAGGTCGTACATGGGACGATTCGTTATTGAGATGATATCACTCCATGTACCGGTCTCGGATGAGTAGACAGACGCGTACGCTCGTCTGTAGTCATCACTGATGCCCATCAAGACCACCTGAAATCAGTGGCGGACGCAGGATAAAACTGGAGGGAGGGGCACACGTCCAAAAAAATTTTTTGCACCATCCCTTATTGTGAAAAAAGTTTGTAAAATAAGTGATATATAAGATAAATCGGTTGTCAACATTGCAGTTCAAAATATATATCAAATGTGCATGATTACAATACAAATCTATACCTAATAATAAAGGAGCTAAGATTTCTGCCAAAAATTTCGTCCAACTTTTTATTGGACTATTTTGTCCTCCCACCAAAACACATAATACAATATTTGCCATTGTACCGGTTCGGTCTTTTCTTTTATTTTTTTTCTCTCCCGAACGATCCGCTCTCCCTTTCTCGCCTTCCTCAAACAGAAGGCTCGCGGCGCAGCGGCCATTGGCGTGAGCGGGGGAAGAGCTCCCTTGTGTGTCTATTGTTGCTTAGAGAGATGGCGCTGGATCAAGTGCCTCTCGATTCAACGGTAGCACAAATCGAGGACTAGGGCCACGCCGCTGCTAAATCACTAGCTGGCGAGGTCTACCTCTGCGCCGGCCTCCTTGCTCGGCGCCATCGCTGAGGTCGTGCACGGAGGAGGCGACGCACAGCAGCAGTCGACATGCCTCCCTGCTTTGAGCCCTCCGATCCAGTGCACTATGCGGACAAAGGACTTGGTCCCCAATCCCCTCCGGAAATTTGTCCGCCTAGCGCACGCCAGATGCGGATGCCTAGCGCTCTTGGGCTTTGATTTGGCTGTCGGGCTTTTAAATTAACTAGGGTGGTTCACGGCCTAAGAAAATCGAGGGTGTATTGATATTTCGTGTTGAATAGTCCCACATCGATCTTTTACAGCGAGTACAAAAATATAGTGTCTGAGAAACATATCCCAAATATATAGGAAAAACCACAGTAAAAGAGCAATTTTTTTAAAAATGAAAAAAAAAAATCGAATCATAAAAAAATGTAAACATAGTTTTGAAAATACAAAACAAAAAAAAAGAAAAATAATAAGATCAATCTGTAAGAGACGTGCCAAAAAATTATAGAAACCAATTATATAAGCATATATATAGAAGAACAAATCTGGATCCAAACTAAGGAGCAACTAAAAGCTAGCTAACCAAACCTCATTGAACGGAAGACATATGCGTATGTTTTCTTTCAGATCTCAAGTGTAAAGATAAATGAAGAAAGCCGGTACACAACCAGGGGATCGAATCCTGGGTCTTTGGTTTTAATCTTCTTTAGCGCAAGCGCTCAGTAAATGGGCCGTACCTAAACTGTGTGCCAGATTGGGCCAGTCAGATGATGGGTAGTTTAGGGCATCTTCAACCGCGCCCCAAACGGACGCGCTGGGCCTTCCGGTTTGGGCCGCTTGGGTGGCCGAGCGGACACGCGGACAGCGGCCGGCGTCCGCGTGTCCGTTTGGGTCGCGCGCTGCGTCCAACGCGTGGACGCATCGCATAACCGGTGGGCAAATTTAAACGAAAAAAAGAGGCAAATTTAAACGTAATTTGATTGAACATATGCCCTATTTTGGGCAAATTTGTACATAGCCCTATTTTGGGCAAATAAAACTAACAAAAGAAGCCCCTATATGGGCTTTTAAATTTAAACTAAAAACCCTCTATTAGGGTTTGGTCGGCGGCGCGGTGGCCACCGGTGCGCCGCCTAGCCCTCGTGGGCGTCGTCGGCGACGTCGTCGTCGTGGACGACGTCCCCGGGCGGCGAGGCGCTGTTGTGGCTCGACCGCGCCGGGGACTCCGGCCACGGAGACCACAGGGCCTCCTCCCACGGCGAGTGGGGGTCCGGAGCCACCCGAGGCTGCGGCGGCGCACGGAGCAGCGCTCCTCCCCGAGGCGCCGCTACCTCTCCTGCCAGGCGCGGCGCCTGGCCTCCTGCCGCCGCTGCTCCTCGTGGCGCTCCTCGTCGGCGCGTCGCCTGGCCTCCTCCCGCCGCGCCGCCTCCTCCTCCTCCCGTCGCGCCTGGCGGGCCTGGGCGTAGAGCTCCCAGCCCTCCGCCTCCTCGACCTCCCGCCGGGCCGCCTCCTCCATCTCGGAGGTGCGAATGGCCGCATGGAGGTGCGGCCATTTCGCCTCCTCCTCCGCCGCCGAGATCATCAGCACGGCGCGGAGGTCCGGGTCCTCCTCCGAGGACTCGGGCTTCGGCTCGAGCAGGAGAGGCGGCGGTTGCGGCAATGCCGCACCACCGCGGGCGGCCTCTCCGATGTGGAGGTTGATACGTCCAATTTGCATCACTATTTTATATCATAATTTGCTGTTATTCATTGATATATTTCATATTGGGACACAATACTTATGTTATTTCATCTATTTTGCATGTTTCATGATTATTTGGAGATCGAGCACCGGAGCCAGGATTCTGCTGGAAAAAGCACCGTCAGAATGCAATATTTCGGAAGATCAACTGT
>NC_061514.1:272005052-272030674 GCF_022539505.1 Lolium rigidum
TCCGAACCCCCTCCAGTATTAAGTTGCAAGCAACGAGACAATTGCATTAAGTATGGTGCGTAATGTAATCAACAACTACATCCTTAGACATAGCATCAATGTTTTATCCCTAGTGGCAACAGCACAACACAACCTTAGAACTTTCGTCACATCGTCCCGTGTGTCAATGCGAGCATGAACCCACTATCGAGCATAAGTACTCCCTCTTGGAGTTAAAAGTAAAAACTTGGCCAGAGCCTCTACTAGAAACGGAGAGCATGCAAGATCATAAACAACACATAAGCATAACTTTGATAATCAACATAACAAGTATTCTCTATTCATCGGATCCCAACAAACGCAACATATAGAATTACATATAGATGATCTTGATCATGATAGGCAGCTCACAAGATCCGACAATGATAGCACAATGGGGAGAAGACAACCATCTAGCTACTGCTATGGACCCATAGTCCAGGGGTAGACTACTCACACATCACACCGGAGGCGACCATGGCGGCGTAGAGTCCTCCGGGAGATGATTCCCCTCTCCGGCAGGGTGCCGGAGGCGATCTCCAGGATCCCCCGAGATGGGATCGGCGGCGACGGCGTCTCAGTAATGTTTTCCGTATCGTGGCTCTCGGTACTGGGGGTTTCGTCACGGAGGCTATTTGTAGGCGGAAGGGCAAGTCGAGAGGCGGCACGGGGGGCCCAAACCACAGGCCGGCGCGGCCAGGGGTGGGGCCGCGCCGCCCTAGGGTTTGGCCACCCCGTGGCCCCTCTTCGTCTCTCCTTCGGACTTCTGGAAGCTTCGTGAGAAAATAGGCCTCTGGGCTTTTATCTCGTCCAATTCCGAGAATATTTCTTTACTAGGATTTCTGAAACCAAAAACAGCGGAAAACAACGAATCGGCACTTCGGCATCTTGTTAATAGGTTAGTTCCGTAAAATGCACGAATATGACATAAAGTGTGCATAAAACATGTAGATAACATCAATAATGTGGCATGGAACACAAGAAATTATCGATACGTTGGAGACGTATCAGCATCCCTAGCTTAGTTCTGCTCGTCCCGAGCAGGTAAAACGATAACAAAGATAATTTCCGGAGTGACATGCCATCATAAACTTGATCATACTATTTGTAAAGCATATGTAGAGAATGCAGCGATCAAAACAATGTGTATGACATGAGTAAACAAGTGAATCATAAAGCAAAGACTTTTCATGAATAGCACTTCAAGACAAGCATCAATAAGTCTTGCATAAGAGTTAACTCATAAAGCAATAATTCAAAGTAAAGGTATTGAAGCAACACAAAAGAAGATTAAGTTTCAGCGGTTGCTTTCAACTTGTAACATGTATATCTCATGGATATTGTCAACATAGAGTAATATAATAAGTGCAATAAGCGAATATGTAGGAATCAATGCACAGTTCACACAAGTGTTTGCTTCTTGAGGTGGAGAGAAATAGGTGAACCGACTCAACATTGAAAGTAAAAGAATGGTCCTCATAGAGGAAAAGCATCGATTGCTATATTTGTGCTAGAGCTTTGATTTTGAAAACATGAAACAATTTTGTCAACGGTAGTAATAAAGCATATGCATCATGTAAATTATATCTTATAAGTTGCAAGCCTCATGCATAGTGTACTAATAGTGCTCGCACCTTGTCCTAATTAGCTTGGACTACCTGGATTATCACCGCAATACATATGCTTTAACCAAGTATCACAAAGGGGTACCTCTATGCCGCCTGTACAAAGGTCTAAGGAGAAAGCTCGCATTTGGATTTCTCGCTTTTGATTATTCTCAACTTAGACATCCATACCGGGACAACATAGACAACGAGATAATGGACTCCTCTTTTAATGCTTTAAGCATTCAACAACAATTAATTCTTTTCTCATTAGAGATTTGAGGATGTTTGTCCAAAACTGAAACTTCCACCATGGAACATGGCTTTAGTTAGCGGCCCAATGTTCTTCTCTCACAATATGCATGCTCAAACCATTCAACTCAGCGTAGATCGCCCTTACTTCAGACAAGACGAACATGCATAGCAACTCACATGAAATTCAACAATGAGTTGATGGCGTTCCCCAGTAAACATGGTTATCGCACAACAAGCAACTTAATAAGAGATAAAGTGCATAATTACATATTCAATACCACAATAGTTTTTAAGCTATTTGTCCCATGAGCTATATATTGCAAAGGTGAATGATGGAATTTTAAAGGTAGCACTCAAGCAATTTACTTTGGAATGGCGGAGAAATACCATGTAGTAGGTAGGTATGGTGGACACAAATGGCATGGTGTTGGCTCAAGTATTTGGATGCATGAGAAGTATTCCCTCTCGATACAAGGTTTAGGCTAGCAAGGCTTATTTGAAACAAACACAAGGATGAACGGTACAGAAAAACTCACATAAAAGACATATTGAAAGCATTATAAGACTCTACACCGTCTTCCTTGTTGTTCAAACTCAATACTAGAAATTATCTAGACCTTAGAGAAACCAAATATGCAAACCAAATTTTAGCATGCTCTATGTATTTCTTCATTAATGGGTGCAAAGCATATGATGCAAGAGCTTAAACATGAGCACAACAATTGCCAAGTATCACATTACCCAAAACATTTATAGCAATTACTACATGTATCATTTTCCAATTCCAACCATATAACAATTTAACGAAGGAGAAACTTCGCCATGAATACTATGAGTAGAAACCAAGGACATATTTGTCCATATGCTACAGCGGAGTGTGTATCTCTCCCATAAAGTGAATGCTAGGATCCTTTTTATTCAAACAAAACAAAAACAAAAACAAACCGACGCTCCAAGAAAAAGCACATAAGATGTGGCCGAATAAAAATGTAGTTTCAGGGGAGGAACCTGATAATTTGTTGATGAAGAAGGGGATGCCTTGGGCATCCCCAAGCTTAGACGCTTGAGTCTTCTTGATATATGCAGGGGTGAACCACCGGGTGCATCCCCAAGCTTAGAGCTTTCACTCTCCTTGATCATGTTGCATCATACTCCTCTCTTGATCCTTGAAAACTTCCTCCACACCAAACTCGAAACAACTCATTAGAGGGTTAGTGCACAATATAAATTGACATATTCAGAGGTGACACAATCATTCTTAACACTTCTGGACATTGCATAATGCTACTGGACATTAGTGGATCAAAGAAATTCGTCCAACATAGCGAAAGAGGCAATGCGAAATAAAAGGCAGAATCTGTCAAAACAGAACAGTTCGTATTGACGAATTTTAAAATGGCACCAGACTTGCTCAAATGAAAATGCTCAAATTGAATGAAAGTTGCGTACATATCTGAGGATCATGCACGTAAATTGGCATAATTTTCTGAGCTTCCTGCAGGGCAGTGGGCTCAGATTCGTGACAGCAAAGAAATCTGGAACTGCGCAGTAATCCAAATCTAGTACTTACTTTTCTATCAACGGCTTAACTTGGCACAACAAAACACAAAACTAAGATAAGGAGAGGTTGCTACAGTAGTAAACAACTTCCAAGACACAAAATAAAAACAAAGTACTGTAGGTAAAAACATGGGTTGTCTCCCATAAGCGCTTTTCTTTAACGCCTTTCAGCTAGGCGCGGAAAGTGTGTATCAAGTAACATCGAGAGATGAAGCATCAACATCATAATTTGTTCTAATAATAGAATCATAAGGTACCTTCATTCTCTTTCTAGGGAAGTGTTCCATACCTTTCTTGAGAGGAAATTGATATTTTATATTTCCTTCCCTCATATCAATAATAGCACCAACAGTTCGAAGAAAAGGTCTTCCCAATATAATTGGACAAGATGCATTGCATTCAATATCCAAGACAACAAAATCAACGGGAACAAGGTTATTGTTAACGGTAATGCGAACATTATCAACTTTACCCAAAGGTTTCTTTGTAGAATGATCAGCAAGATTAACATCCAAATAACAATTTTTCAGCGGTGGCAAGTCAAGCATATTATAAATTTTCTTCGGCATAACGAAATACTTGCACCAAGATCACATAAAGCATTACAATCAAAATCTTTAACCTTCATCTTAATGATGGGCTCCCAACCATCTTCTAGCTTTTTAGGAATAGAGGCTTCGCGCTCTAGTTTCTCTTCTCTAGCTTTTATGAGAGCATTTGTAATATGATGCGTGAAAGCCAAATTTATAGCACTAGCATTAGGACTTTTAGCAAGTTTTTGCAAGAACTTTATAACTTCAGAGATGTGGCAATCATCAAAATTCAAACCATTATAATCTAAAGCAATGGGATCATCATCCCCAATGTTGGAAAAAATTTCAGCAGCTTTATCACAGGCAATTTCAGCAGTTTTAGCAGTTTCGAGCAGCTTTTCGCGCTTTGCATTAGAAGTGGAAACATTGCTAACACCAATTCTTTTATTAGTATGAGTAGGAGGTGCAGCAACATGTGTAGCATTAGCATTACTAGTGGTGGTAATAGTCCAAACTTTAGCTATATTCTTCTCTTTAGCTAGTTTTTCATTTTCTTCTCTATCCCACCTAGCACGCGAGTTCAGCCATTAATCTTATATTCTCATTAATTCTAACTTGAATGGCATTTGCTGTAGTAGCAATCTTATTATGATGATTCTCATTAGGCAAAACTTTTGATTTCAAAAGATCAACATCAGCGAGCAAGACTATCGACTTTAGAAGCAAGTATATCAATTTTCCCAAGCTTTTCTTCAACAGATTTGTTAAAAGCAGTTTGTGTACCAATAAATTCTTTAAGCATGGCTTCAAGTCCAGGGGTGAGTTCCTATTATTGTTGTAAGAATTTCCATAAGAATTACCATAGCCGTTGCCATTATTATAAGGATATGGCCTATAGTTGTTACTAGAATTGTTCCGGTAAGCATTGTTGTTGAAATTATTATTTTTAATGAAGTTTACATCAACATGTTCTTCTTGTGCAACCAATGAAGCTAACGGAACATTATTAGGATCAATATTAGTCCTATCATTCACAAGCATAGACATAATAACATCAATCTTATCACTCAAGGAAGAGGTTTCTTCGACGAATTTACCTTCTTACCTTGTGGAGCTCTTTCCGTGTGCCATTCAGAGTAGTTGATCATCATATTATCAAGAAGCTTTGTTGCTTCACCAAGAGTGATGGACATAAAGGTACCTCCCAGCAGCTGAATCCAATTAATTCCGTGAAGAAAAATTTAGTCCTGCATAGAAGGTTTGGATGATCATCCAAGTAGTCAGTCCATGGGTTGGGCAATTTTTAACCAGAGATTTCATTCTTTCCCAAGCTTGAGCAACATGTTCAGTATCTAATTGTTTAAAATTCATTATGCTACTCCTCAAAGATATAATTTTAGCAGGTGGATAATATCTACCAATAAAAGCATCCTTGCATTTAGTCCATGAATCAATACTATTCTTAGGCAGAGATAGCAACCAATCTTTAGCTCTTCCTCTTAATGAGAAAGGGAACAATTTTAGTTTAATAATATCACCATCTACATCTTTATATTTTTGCATTTCGCATAGTTCAACAAAATTATTAAGATGGGCAGCAAGCATCATCGAACTAATTCCAGAAAATTGATCTTTCATGACAAGATTCGAGTAAAGCGAGGTTTAATTTCAAAGAATTCTGCTGTAGTAGCGAGGTGGAGCAATAGGTGTGCATAAGAAATCATTATTATTTGTGGTTGTGAAGTCACACAACTTAGTATTTTCAGCGTTGGCCATTTTAGCAATAGTAAATAAAGCAAACTAGATAAAGTAAATGCAAGTAAACTAATTTTTTTGTGTTTTCGATATAGAGTGCAAGACAAGTAAATAAAGTAAAACTAGCAACTAATTTTTTTGTATTTTGATTTAGTGCAGCAAACAAAGTAGTAAATAAAATAAAGCAAGACAAAAACAAAGTAAAGAGATTGAGAAGTGGAGACTCCCCTTGCAGCGTGTCTTGATCTCCCGGCAACGGCGCCGGAAAATATGCTTGATGGCGTGTATTTCACACGTTCGTTGGGCAACCCCAAGAGGAAGGTATGATGAGCACAGCGAGCAAGTTTTCCCTCGAAAGAAACCAAGGTTTATCGAACCAGGAGGAGCCAAGAAGCACGTTGAAGGTTGATGGCGGCGGGATGTAGTGCGGCGCAACACCGGAGATTCGGCGCCAACGTGGAACCTGCACAACACAACCAAAGTACTTTGCCCCAACGAAACGGTGAGGTTGTCAATCTCACCGGCTTCGTTGTAACAAAGGATTAACCGTATTGTGTGGAAGATGATTGTTTGCGAGAGAAAACGAGTAGAACAAGTATTGCGGTAGATTGTATTTCAGTAAAGAGAATTGGACCGGGGTCCACGAGTTCACTAGAGGTGTCTCTCCCATAAGACGAACAGCATGTTGGGTGAACAAATTACAGTTGGGCAATTGACAAATAAAGAGAGCATGACAATGCACATACATATCATGATGAGTATAGTGAGATTTAATTGGGCATTACGACAAAGTACATAGACCGCCATCCAACTGCATCTATGCCTAAAAAGTCCACCTTCGAGGTTATCATCCGAACCCCTCCAGGTATTAAGTTGCAAGCAACAGACAATTGCATTAAGTATGGTGCGTAATGTAATCAACAACTACATCCTTAGACATAGCATCAATGTTTTATCCCTAGTGGCAACAGCACAACACAACCTTAGAACTTTCTGTCACTGTCCCAGGTGTCAATGCAGGCATGAACCCACTATCGAGCATAAGTACTCCCTCTTGGAGTTACAAGTAAAAACTTGGCCAGAGCCTCTACTAGAAACGGAGAGCATGCAAGATCATAAACAACACATAAGCATAACTTTGATAATCAACATAACAAGTATTCTCTATTCATCGGATCCCAACAAACGCAACATATAGAATTACATATAGATGATCTTGATCATGATAGGCAGCTCACAAGATCCGACAATGATAGCACAATGGGGAGAAGACAACCATCTAGCTACTGCTATGGACCCATAGTCCAGGGGTAGACTACTCACACATCACACCGGAGGCGACCATGGCGGCGTAGAGTCCTCCGGGAGATGATTCCCCTCTCCGGCGGGGTGCCGGAGGCGATCTCCGGGATCCCCCGAGATGGGATCGGCGGCGACGGCGTCTCGGCAATGTTTTCCGTATCGTGGCTCTCGGTACCGGGGGTTTCGTCACGGAGGCTATTTGTAGGCGGAAGGGCAAGTCGAGAGGCGGCACGGGGGCCCAAACCACGGGCCGGCGCGGCCGGGGGTGGGGCCGCGCCGCCCTAAGGGTTTGGCCACCCCGTGGCCCCTCTTCGTCTCTCCTTCGGACTTCTGGAAGCTTCGTGAGAAAATAGGCCTCTGGGCTTTTATCTCGTCCAATTCCGAGAATATTTCTTTACTAGGATTTCTGAAACCAAAAACAGCAGAAAACAGCAACTGGCACTTCGGCATCTTGTTAATAGGTTAGTTCCAGAAAATGCACGAATATGACATAAAGTGTGCATAAAACATGTAGATAACATCAATAATGTGGCATGGAATACAAGAAATTATCGATACGTTGGAGACGTATCACATGATCAAGATCGTCTATTTGTAATGCTACATGTTGTGTTTGTTGGGATCCGATGAATATGGAATACTATGTCAAGTTGATTATTGATCTATCATATATGTGTTGTTTATGATCTTGCATGCTCTCCGTTGCTAGTAGAGGCTCCGGCCAAGTTGATACTTGTAACTCCAAGAGGGAGTATTTATGCTCGATAGTGGGTTCATGCCTCCATTGAATCTGGGACAGTGACAGAAAGTTCTAAGGTTATGGATGTGCTATTGCCACTAGGGATAAAACATCGATGCTTTTTCTAAGGATATTTGTGTTGATTACATTACGCACCATACTTAATGCAATTGTCTGTTGTTTGCAACTTAATATGGAAGGGGTGCGGATTCTAATCCGAAGGTGGACTTTTTAGGCATAGATGCATGCTGGATAGCGGTCTATGTTCTTTGTCATAATGCCCTAAGTAAATCTCATAATAGTCATCATGATATGTATGTGCATTGTTATGCCCTCTCTATTTGTCAATTGCCCAACTGTAATTTGTTCACCCAACATGCTATTTATCTTATTGGAGAGACACCACTAGTGAACTGTGGACCCCGGTCCATTCTTTTACATCTGAAATACAATCAACTGCAATCTTTGTTCTCTGTTGTTCTTCACAAGCAAACATCATTCTCCACACCATACGTTTAATCCTTTGTTTACAGCAAGCCGGTGAGATTGACAACCTCACTGTTAAGTTGGGGCAAAGTATTTTGATTGTGTTGTGCAAGTTCCACGTTGGCGCCGGAATCCCTGGTGTTGCGCCGCACTACACTCCTTCACCAACAACCTTCACGTGGCCTTCATCTCCTACTGGTTTGATAAACCTTGGTTTCTTATTGAGGGAAACTTGCTGCTGTACGCATCACACCTTCCTCTTGGGGTTCCCAACGGGCGTGTGCTTCACGCGTCATCAAGCTAATTTCTGGCGCCGTTGTCGGGGAACGAAGAGAAGTTACACCACAAAGATTTTCAACTCCCACGTCAACAGCTAATTTCTGGCGCCGTTGCCGGGGAGATCAAGACACGCTGCAAGGGGAGTCTCTCACATCCAATCTCTTTACTTTGTTATTGTCTTGCTTTACTTTATTTTATTTTATGTTTTGTTTGCTTTCTTTATATCAAAAACACAAAAAAATTAGTTACTAGTTTTACTTTACTTAATTTAGTTCGCTTAGTTTATTTTTATTATTGCTGAAATGAGTAATCCTGAAGTTGAAGTTCATTCGTTTAAGCAACAAGGGGAGAAAGTTTTAAAGATGCTTGGTATAGAATTAGCGATGCTCATCATAGGTGCACTAAAAAACACTCCACTATTATTCTCCTTAGGAACTTTTATGTTGGTATCTCTAGCTAGAATAGATATGTTCTTGATACTCTTGCGGGAGGTAATTTCCTAGGCACTCTCGCTTTAGAAGCTAGTTGCATTATTGAGAGTCTAGTTGGAATACCACCTGTTAATGAAGTTAAAACTGAAATCTCTCTTGAGGATTTTATGAAAAAGCTGGAGGCCATAGAGAAAAATCTTCCAAGTGTTGAAACTAAATTGGGAATATTACTTGATAATACTGATAAACTTGATAAATCTCTAGGAAGAATTAATGAAAGAATTACTGTCTTAGAAACTTGTGCTATTCGTGGTAATCAAACCCATAGGATTGGTGAACTTGAAGAAGCTATGGGAACCTTGGGTTCAACTTTTTCTTCCCTTAAGTTTAAGGAGAAAGCTTATGTGGGTAAGGAGCAAAAATTCATGTATGTCTCTAAGGTGCCCAAGCCAAAGAATTATTATAGGCCTAAAATTGATAAAGCCCTTAGCACCACTATGGGAAATTTAGATAATGGAGCATCTAAGATACCTATTGTGACAAGTTGTGTTTTAATGGAAAATTATGATGTTGATGCTTCATCTCTTGATAATACTTGAGTTACACTTTCTGCGCCTAGCTGAAAGGCGTTAAAGAAAAAAGCGCTTATGGGAGACAACCCATTATTTTATTTCTGCAATTTTTGTTTTATATTTGTGTCTTGGAAGTTGTTACTACTGTAGCAACCTCTCCTTATCTTTACTTTATTGCATTGTTGTGCCAAGTGAAGTCTTTGATAGTAAGGTTGATACTAGATTTGGATTTCTGCGCAGAAACAGATTTCTTGCTGTCACGAATTTGAGTAGAACTCTCTGTAGGAAACTCAGAAAAATCAGAGAAAATTCATGAGTGATCCTCAGATATGTACGCAACTTTCATTCAATTTGAGATTCTTCATCTGAGCACGTTAAGTGCCTCTAAAAATTCGTATTTACGGACTGCTCTGTTTTGACAGATTCTGCCTTTTATTTCACATTGCCTCTTTTACTGTGTTGGATGGATTTCTTTGTTCCATTAACTTTCAGTAGCTTTGGGTAATGTCCATAAGTGTTGGGAATGATTGTGTCCTCTCTGAACATGTGAATTTTTGATTATGCACTAAACCTCTAATGAGTTTGTTTTGAATTTGGCGTGGAGGAAGTTTTCAAGGATCAAGAGAGGAGGATGATATAATATGATCAAGAAGAGTGAAGAGTCTAAGCTTGGGGATGCCCCCGTGGTTCATCCCTGCATATTTCAAGAAGACTCAAGCATCTAAGCTTGGGGCTGCCCAAGGCATCCCCTTCTTCATCGACAACTTATCAGGTCACCTCTAGTGAAACTATATTTTTATTTCGTCACATCTTATGTGCTTTACTTGGAGCGTCTGTATGCTTTTATTTTTGTTTTTGTTTGAATAAATTCGGATCCTAGCATTCCTTGTGTGGGAGAAAGACACGCTCCGCTGTTTCATATGAACACTGGTGTTCTTAGCTTTACTTTTAATATTCATGGCGAAGGTTGAAAACTGCTTCGTTCATTGCTATTTGGTTGGAAACAGAAAATGCTCCATGAGGTAATTGGTATATTGTCTTGAATAATTTGATACTTGGCAATTGTTTTGAGCTCTCAAATAGATCATGTTTAAGCACTTGCATCATGTAGTGTTGAACCTATTAGTGGATAACTATCGTAGAGCTTGTTGAAATTTGGTTTGCATGATTGGTCTCTCTAAAAGTATAGATATTTTTCTGGTAAAGGTGTTTGAACAACAAGGAGACAGTGTAGAGTCTTATAATGCTTGCAATATGTTCTTATGTAAGTTTTTCTGTACCGGTTCATACTTGAGTTTGCTTCAAACAACCTTGCTAGCCAAAAGCCTTGTACTGAGAGGGAATGCTTCTCGTGCATCCAAAACCTTGAGCCAAAACCTATGCCATTTGTGTCCACCATAACTACCTACTACATGGTATTTCTCTGCCATTCCAAGTAAATTGCTTGCGTGCTACCTTTAAAATTTCATTCATTGTCTTTGCAATACATAGCGCATGGGAAAATAGCTTAAAAAACTATTGTGGTATTGAATATGTTGCTTATGTATCTTATTTTCTTATAAGTTGCTTGTTGAGCGGTAACCATGTTTCTGGGGACGCCATCAACTATTACACCTTTGTTGAACTAGTACAAATGCCCGTGCGTTGCCACGGGTGCGGTGCATAAATGTACAATGTAATCAGTTTTCATCTCACACCTCTTTATCCCAACCTTTTTTTAGATGTCTTTCTCCCAACCTTGCAACGACATGTCAAATTCCTTCTCTATCCAAAATCAAGTTACAATAATGCTTTATTGCGCGTCGGGGACAATTTCAAAAGAGAATACTGGCAAAATGTTTGTACTTGCATGTTTCCTAATTATTTGTGGTCATACATGGTTCACTTTAAGCTGGCATGAATTAAATGTAAAGAATCAGCGCATAAAGGAAAGAAACCTTTTAAGTTCTATTATCATTCAAAAAGAACTATTGGGAGCAAGGTTATCACATAAAAGAATGGAACATTTTAATTTCTATTGTAAATCTATCAATTTATTGGCATTATTAAGACTAATACAAATGCCCGTGCGTTATTACGGGTACTTAAATTTTATTTCTCAATACATATATTAATTTATAACTCACTATAAAAATTTAAAATAAATCAGGAATGTATCATAATGTACCACAACATAATAATCCGAACGTAATAGAAGACAACATTGTTATGCATACGGCATGGTTTCAAGTTTTAGGTCTTCTTGTTACTCTTCCATGGTAAGTGATCATCATAACTATCAACTCAACAACCTCTACTTTTAAATTTATTATTGTCTCACAAAACGTGAGTGCTGCAAACAAGTATAACTGAAGGAATACTTCTTTTATTATTAGTTCAAACAAAAGTTTGATATTCATAAATATTTGGAGACAACCCTGTATCGTAGCCTTCTGTATCAAACATACAAAGGAGCTTAGCAAATCTTCAATAATGGCTAGGGTAAAAAAAACTCCATCGGCAGGACGATGGCGCGGATGCTAAAAAAAATTAGGTGGCGATGTATCATCATAAGAGCAGGAGAGTATTTATTACGATTATGAGAGCAAGAATTAAATTTACCTTTCTTGCATGAGCCTAACTGATGTTACACTTTTTTATGGAAACCTTTTGCAGAAAAAGAAGTAGAAAAAGAATGTGAACGATGTAAAGCTCCTCACTCTCGAGAGCCCACTTTAGAAGACTGAGAAGAGACCAGTCCCTCCCAGCCTCTCCACAGGTGCAAGGACCGCCGCAGTTCCGCGTTCAGTGGCCTTCGAAGACCACATCTAGTAGGCTCATCATCAGACACCGGCGCCGCACCGTCGTCACCGTGGTCGTCCTCCATCCGAGGCCATGGATCTGGTTGTTAGTGGTTAATCACGCCTCTCTATCCACATCTTGGTGGTGGCCATCGGGGAACTCCGATTCTGGCCGCGGGATTCGGCCTAGATGTCCTTGCCTTCATGATTTCACTTGCATAAAAGTGTGCCTCGAATTAACATTACTTCGTTATATAGGCACATAAACAATCTTCCCATAAAAAATACTGAAATTCTCGGAACACAAAAAAATGGCGAGGACAACATTAACCTGGGGTGCTCATGATCTTCCCTATGAAAAAAACATATATGTTTTGTGCATGGGTTTAATCAGATATGCATTTGGCATGACTACCATCTTGTAACTAAAATAAGATACTGTAGAAAATTATAGCTGTTTCATGAATCCATATATCCTCTATGCTCTGAACTTAAAGTGTTACTGGATTGATCGATATTCTTGGTAACATGACAAACAAAGTTATATCTTATCTATTCGCTTATACAACACCATCTTATCTAGAAACTTGAGATAAACCAGAAACCGGAGTGCCACAATTAGATTCTGCATATCTGGACAAAACCGGGGAATATAAGTCGGATGGCATAATTAACAAACAAAGCAAATTGTACTCGCCATAAAAAAACCTTCTCACTCAAGGAGTTGCAGGGCGTAGGATTCGAGAAAATATTCTTTAGTAAATACATGTTATATCTCAGCGCTAAACCCTTCACCAAATAGAAGGTTCAGACCTTCTGCTTCTGTATTATAACATGGAGTTAGAGTGGGTAATTAATATATGCATGATTAGGGAGGTAAACAAAAAAAGATTGTACTGTACGGAAGCAAATAACTGCATGGACATATAAAATACAAAAGCACTCCACTTATCTATATGTAAGTCACAGTTTATTTAATGTTGGTACTCTTTATTCCATCAGGTAAACAACAATGCCATATAATCACCATCAAAACACTCTGCTTGAACCATACTAACGATGTGTGTAAATACCTGCTAGCAAATTCCTTGAGAGACAATTTTCACAACAGAATATCTCAATACCCTCTACTCATCTTCTCTCTGGAGCATCTTGAATACAAAAACATACAAGCTACAAAATGGTTAGTCATACAAAATGGCTTCAACTGATATGAGTTGCTACGGTCTTGATCAAATTTAGCATTGCATACCCGATCTAAAATAAGGTATCACCTACTGCTATCCTACAAACCACCAGGTACAGAATTCCACAAACACAAAAAAATATACACAGTACAAAGCATCGTTGGAGCCTTTGATTCAGGATACCGCGGGTATATATAACCCACTCATAATCCATTAAGAAATTAACCATGACTCGAATCAGTATACCTACGCCGGAACCCTATGTTATCACCAGGGAGTGCAAAACTAAAGGCACCTGAGCCATGCACTATCTCATACTTAATAAGCAAAATGGATTGTTTGCATGATAGGTACCTGAGCCATGCAGTACTATCTCATACAGTGGCATTTTAGGACACTTGCCCATCAAAAACGGGTAATGTTTATCAAAACCTTTCTTAATTAGAAGCCCTAACTTGTAAGTATATCAGTTTCACAAAAAATATAAGTTGTATCTATTTTTCTGAAATATAATTGTTATATGTATGTAATATGAAAACATGGTCTAAGACATAGGAATGTAAATTAAGTTCAGAACATTCATAATTCAGTTCCATACCTTGCTTGGTGCCGTCTCCAATGTCATAGAAGCTTCCCGCTATCAGTGCCACTCTCCCATGCCGCCATCACCAACTCAGCCTCCTTCATTTTCTTGCCAAATTAGACCGCGAAAACCAGTAATCCTGATAACAGACGGGAAGACATGCCAACAATTAATTTATGCTAACTAAGATAGGCATCTAAAGTATTCAAACATAATCATCAATGGGTAAAAGTGGAATTACAAATTACGCAAGGGTAAACTATTGGAGCTTGCTCAACGGAGTATGAATGAATCATCTACTAAAATAAAAAAATAATTAAGTGAGCAACAAGCAAAAGAGAAAAAACAAATTATTCCAACTTTAAGTTATTTTCCTTTCAACAGACTCAAATTCTAAGGGTGTGGTTTGTCCGAAAATCTAAAACTATGACTCAGATGCTATGGGTGGTGTCCTTCAACCAGCGGCACTTCGAGCTATATAAGGAAAACAAATTAAAAAATATCTGCAGCTGACAAACTCCAGTCCCTTTCTTCCTCAGCTTTTTTGACAAGGTAGCCAGAGAGTTAAACATCAACAAAAAGAGAAGCCATTACCTTTCTCTGGAATTGTGGCATCGTCCTAATAACATTTAAACCAGAGTTTCGAAGTGAAGTTCTTGGGATTGCTTTAACTTCGAATGATTAATGTGCGTTAGGTCACGTCACACAGTAACCATACCATGTATGCTTGGATAGAAAACTATTTAATACCTAGATAAACAATTCTAGAGAAAAAAATCAAAGGACAATCAAGGGGAAAACAAATCAAATTCTTTGATGCTAGAAATTGCACCATTTTTATGGAGCTGCATTTTTTCGAATATTACTTTTCAGATCAGCCACCATAGTGCAGTGCAACACTCACAATTGTTTGTTTGAATACTGCACCCAAATTTCAGTAACAAAAAGCAATATTTGTCAACATGTGAGCATCGATCATTAGGCAAGAAACCCAGTTACCAAATATCTATTTCAACTCTTATTTATCTCAATCACTCATGTTTATTTCAGAACCAAGATAACAAATATCTATTTCATTAGGCAAGCAACCCGGTTAATTCATTGTGCACTGCTATACCTATAGGGTCGTAGTTGGATGGTTTTCGAATCTATAGTAACATTTAAAAATGAAATAGGACCAAACAATGTACTGTGTTTACTCACTACCACTGCTCAACTCTCGTCTCAAACTCGGAAACCTCACATCCCTAAAGAAAGCAAACCAAGATATCAACCAAAACTGCAAAACTGCCAAAGCAAGAAAATACAATAGCTATGTTGCCTGATCGGTAAGAAAGGAAGAAAGCTTGCCAAGAAATTCAGAAACATACTAATGCCAAAGAAAAATCACAGTATGACGGTGTATTGTTTGACTTAAATACACACACAACAACAGCATATGACCGGTGAAACCAACAAGGAGGCATCATAACCTGCCCTTTGAATCTCTGCTATATTTGTGAACAGTGATACGATGGAGAACATATTAACTTAACCAAAGATTTATTCAAAGATTTATTCATATAACTCTTGGCAGAAGTGCATCTCCTTTTGGAGGGAAAAAGACTTCCCAAAAGTAGCTACTGCGCTCCGAACGATTGGAGTATAACTATGGTAGGAATCCAAGGTAGGCAGATACACCACCACGAGAATTCCAAACAAGCATTAGAAATAAATACATTCAGTATACAACAAAGATAGTCTGATTATTACTCCCTCGGTTTTGAAATGTAGCGTGTAGTTGTATCTTGTATGGAAGCATTCTCACCTCAAATGGAGCAAGGGAAGATTGCACATCCAAGTTCATGACGGAGGTAGAGCTGCCCAAGAAGATATTGTAATACAGAAGTGTAACATGTACCACCGCACCATGTAGTTTATCTTTGTCCTCCCTGTCCAACAGAAGAAAACACTGAGATTCACAACACTAAACATGCATCAGACTTCCACGGCTATTCACTTAGATTCACACAACCCGTAGTTCACTGGCTGGCTGCACCGTTCCAATCGTCTGAATCCAATCTGGGGGCACTTCCACGGTCGAGCACAAGGAACAATGGAAGCCAGGACTGACCTGGTACGTGCACGGAGGCGGACGCCTCGTGCTCGATCGTGGCATCATCAGCTCCTCTGACCAATTCTCCCTCCACGGGTCCTGGGACGGCGAGTTTCGGTGATGTCGTGGCTCGAGACCGCTAGCGGCACCAGGGCCTTGTCGTCATCGCCCTGGAGGCGTCAATGGCGCATCGACCGATCTCCTCCTCGCCAACTTCCGTGAGCAATCTGGGGGAGGAAGTGGCGTAGGATCATGGGCTCAATGGCGCCCCAGCCGAGCCCTTCTCGTCGCCCTATGTGGCGGCGTTCGAGAAGGAGATGGCGCTCGGTCATGGTGGCATGGAGAAGGACGATAAAGGCGGCGAAGCGGGTCTTTGAGGGGATGATCACCGTCGCCGCCTCGGAGCCCGAGAGGAGGCGATCTTGGGCGAGCCCACCACGCCAACCTGCGCGTTGCCGCTAGACCGAGAAGACGTGTTGGGACGCTCGGTAGATCCGAAGCCGCGGAAGGCCAGAGCAGAAGCGCGAGATGGAGGGGAGAGGTAGGGGATCTGGGGTCGGCGGCGGCATGCGAGCTGGGAGAGGTAGGGGATCGTGTTGGAGATGGCGATGGCGGCCGGGATGCGTTTTTTTATTGAGAAACGTGATGCAATTTCTGGAGGATAGGCAGAGAGGGATTTTCGACCGAAGAACCGCAGGTTTCATTGGGCCTGGCCCATGTGGACGACGGACGAAAGGAACGACGAAGCAAACTCCGAAACGTATCTTAGATGGCAGTATAAGGAACCACTTTAGTCTTTTTAAGTAGTAGAGATATCATGTGAGTTGCTATGCATGTTCGTCTTGTCTGAAGTAAGGGTGATTTATCATGATTAAATAGTTTGAGTATGCATATTGTTAGAGAAGAATATTGGGCGGCCAACTAAAGCCATGTATCATGGTGGAAGTTTCAGTTTGGACATTAATCCTCAATCTCTTATTAGAATATTATCTGTTGTTGAATGCTTAAGCATTAAAGAGGAGTCCATTATCTGTTGTCTATGTTGTCCCGGTATGGATGTCCTTAAGGTGAGATTTATCAAAAACGAGAAATCAAATGCGATCTATCTCCTTGGACCTTTGTACAGGTGACATAGAGGTACCCCTTTGTGACACTTGGTTGAAACATATGTAATGCAATGATAATCCATGGAAATCCGAGCTAATTAGGACAAGGTGCGAGCACTATTGGTATTCTATGCATGAGGCTTGCAACTTATAGGATGTCTTATGCATAACACATATGAATTATTACTACCGTTGACAAAATTGTTTCTATGTTTCCAAAATAAAAAGCTCTAGCACAAGAGTAATCTTTGCTTCCCTCTGCGAAGGGCATTTCTTTTAATTTATGTTGAGTCAGTTTACCTACTTCTTTCTATCCTCGAAGCAAACACTTGTGTCAATTGAGTGCATTGATTCTTACATACTTGCTTATTTGCATTCATCATATTACTTTGTGTTGACAATTATCCATGAGATAAGCATGTTGAAGTTGAAAGCAACTGCTGAAACTTATATCTTCCTTTGTGTTGCTTCAAAACCTTCTACTAAGAATTTATTGCTTTATGAGTTAACTCCTATGCAAGAGTTATTGATGCTTGTCTTGAAAGTACTATTCATGAAAAGTCTTTGCTATATGATCAGGTGTTTATTCATTATCTTTACCATTGCTTTGAATCACTTCATTCATCTCATATGCTTTACAATAGTATTGATCAAGATTATGATAGCAGCATGTCACTTTATAAATTATCCTTGTTATCGTTTACCTACTCGAGGGCGAGTAGGAACTAAGCTTGGGGATGCTTGATACGTCTCAAATGTATCTATAATTTCTTATGTTTCATGCTAGTTTTATGACAATACTCACATATTTTACATACACTTTATATCATTTTGATGCATTTTCCGGCACTAACCTATTAACAAGATGCCGAAGCGCCGGCTTCTGTTATCTGCTGTTTTTGGTTTCAGAAATCTTACACAGGAAATATTCTCGGAATTGGACGAAACAAAAGCCCACGGTCTTATTTTGCAAGGAGCCTTTCAGAAGTCCGAGGAGGAGACGAAGAGGGGCCGCGAGGCGTCCACACCCTAGGGCGGCGCGGTGGGGCCCCTGGCCGCGCCGGCCTGTGGGGTGGGCCCCTCGGCCGCCTCCCGACTCTGCCTCTTCGCCTATTTATTCTCTCCGTCGTGAAAACCCTAGTACCGAGAGCCACGATACGAGAAAACATACTGTGACGCCGTCGCCGCCAATCCCATCTCGGGGGATTCAGGAGATCGCCTCCGGCACCCTGCCAGAGAGGGGAATCATCACCGGAGGACTCTACATCATCATGGCCGCCTCCGGATTGATGCGTGAGTAGTTCATCCTTGGACTATGGGTCCATAGCAGTAGCTAGATGGTTGTCTTCTCCTCTTGTGCTATCATGTTTAGATCTTGTGAGCTGCCTATCATGATCAAGATCGTCTATTTGTAATGCTACATGTTGTGTTTGTTGGGATCCGATGAATATGGAATACTATGTCAAGTTGATTATTGATCTATCATATATGTGTTGTTTATGATCTTGCATGCTCTCCGTTGCTAGTAGAGGCTCTGGCCAAGTTGATACTTGTAACTCCAAGAGGGAGTATTTATGCTCGATAGTGGGTTCATGCCTCCATTGAATCTGGGACAGTGACAGAAAGTTCTAAGGTTATGGATGTGCTGTTGCCACTAGGGATAAAACATCGATACTTTGTCTAAGGATATTTGTGTTGATTACATTATGCACTATAATTAATGCAATTGTCTGTTGTTTGCAACTTAATACTGGAAGGGGTGCGGATGCTAACCCGAAGGTGGACTTTTTAGGCATAGATGCATGCTGGATAGCGGTCTATGTTCTTTGTCGTAATGTGATACGTCCATTTTGCATCACTATTTTATATCATAATTTGTTGTTATTCATTGATATATTTCATATTTGGAGATGATACTTATGTTATTTCATCTATTTTGCATGTTTCATGATTATTGGAGAATCGCGCACCGGAGTCAGGATTCTGCTGGAAAAAGCGCCGTCAGAATGCAATATTTCGGAAGATCAACAATTGACAGAAATTATATGAAAAATCCTATTTTTCCAGAAGACGAAGGGAGCCAGAAGGGGGAGCCGAGGAGGGCCGCCGTGGGCCCACCTCATAGGCCGGCGCGGGCCAAGGCCTGGCTGCGCCGCCTTGTGAGGAGGGTGCCCACAGCCCCGTCTGGCCTCCTCTCCTTCGCGTACATATTCATCCCGAAAACCTAAGCTCCAGAGGATAGTCGCGAAGAGTCACAGCCGCCTCTGCGGGGCGGAGAACACCAGAGAGAAAAGAGCTCTCCGGCAGGCTGAAATCCGCCGGGGAATTTCCCTCCCGGAGGGGGAAATCGACGCCATCGTCACCGTCATCGAGCTGGACATTGATGACCCACAAGTATAGGGGGTGTATCGTAGTATCTTCGATAAGTAAGAATGTCGATCCCAACGAGGAGCAGAAGGTGTTGACAAGCAGTTTCGATGAAGGATTCACTGTAAATGCTCACAGACAAGTATTCAGGGGGTTTTGATGTAACAGATGAATAAAGTACGAGTAAGTAAAGTGCGAGAATAATAATTGCAGCGAGTGGCCCAATCCTTTTTAGCACAAAGGACAAGCCGGTTTGTTTACTTATATTAACCAAACGTTCTCGAGGACACACGGGATTTTAGTCTAGTGCTTTCGCTACATACGGCTAATTAATCTTCATTGTTTTGATAAGTGTTGTGTGGGTGAACCTACGCTAATGTACCGCCCTTCCTAGGACTAATACATACTTGTGATTATACCCCTTGCAAGCATCCGCAACTACAAGAAAGTAATTAAGATAAATCTAACCACAGCCTTAAACTGCGAGATCCTCGCTATCCCTCCCGCATCGATATACCAACGGGGGCTCGGGTTTCTGTCACTCCGGCAACCCCGCAATTGGCAAACGAGTACAAGATGCATTCCCCTAGGCCCATAAAGG
Source organism: Lolium rigidum (assembly GCF_022539505.1). NCBI lineage: Eukaryota > Viridiplantae > Streptophyta > Magnoliopsida > Poales > Poaceae > Lolium > Lolium rigidum. Next base: position 272,025,306 of record NC_061514.1, read on the forward strand.
TGAAGTGTCGTGTAGTCGACGTTCACACGACACCACTAGAAGAATAACACCACAACTTAAATATCATAACATTGAATATTACTCAACCATACTTCACTACTAACATTTAGACTTCACCCATGTCCTCAAGAACTAAACGAACTACTCACGAGACATCATATGGAACATGATCAGGGGTGATATGATGATGAATAATAATCTGAACATAAACCTTGGTTCAACGGTTTCACTCAATAGCATCAATAACAAGTAGAAATCAACACCGGGAGAGTTTCCCCTATCAAACAATCAAGATCAAACCCAAATTGTTACAGCGGTGACGAGGTGCAGCGGTGGAGACGGCGGTGATGATGATGAAGATGATGATGATGGTGATGGAGATGATGTCCAGCTCGATGACGGTGACGATGGCGTCGATTTCCCCCTCCCGGGAGGGAATTTCCCGGCGAGATCTCAGCCTGCCGGAGAGCTCTTTTCTCTCGGTGTTCTCCGCCCCGCGAGAGCGGCCGTGGCTCTTTGCGACGTACCCCTGGAGCTTAGGTTTTCGGGACGAAGGCGTGCGCGAAGAAAAGGAGGCGAGAGGGGGCTGTGGGCCCCCTCCTCACGGGGCGGCGCGGCCGGGCGAGGGCCCGCGCCGACTCGTGAGGGGGCCCATGGCGGCCCTCCTCGGCTCCCCTTCGGCTCCCTTCGTCATCCGGAAAAATAGGATTTTTCGTATAATTTCCGTCAACTGTTGATCTTCCGAAATATTGCATTCGACGGTGCTTTTTCCGGCGAGAATCCCGGCTCCGGTGCGCGATCCTCCAATAATCATGAAACATGCAAAATAGATGAAATAACATAAGTATCATCTCCAAATATGAAATATATCAATGAATAACAACAAATTATGATATAAAATAGTGATGCAAATTGGACGTATCAACTCCCCCAAGCTTAGACTTCGCTTGTCCCCAAGCGAAGCCGAACTCGGTAAACAGGACCACATGTTTATGGAGTGAAGAGTCGATAAGTCAAATACGGACAAGAAGCATCATATTCATCCACACAAGACATTCTAGTAAACAACTTCCTCATATAACTCAACTTGAAACAAGTATAAGGTAATCACAAATAAAGGTGCATACACTACAAGAAAAGTTGCCATGGCCGACGAAGTTGAAGTCGCGCCGTGGTTGCTGGTGTACCATGGCCGACGATTTTGGTCCCTCCGTGGTGCATGTCAAAACTTTTTTTTTCTCATTTTTGAGGCCACCTAGCCCGACGAAAGCGGCCAAAACGTCGCGTATGGTGGCCCGGGACGTGGTGCATCGCGAATTCTCGGGTTCGCCGGCCGAGTCAACGCAAATCCGCACCGCCGAGGGATGTAGGGCCCGGATGGCAGCCTCTACGGCATTGTTTTTTCTCGATCGCGCCATCTCGTTCAACGTTCTCCGATCGAGCCGTTTACGATGCGGGATCATGGGTCCCGCATGTCATCCTCTATGAACCAAAATTCTTTCTATTCTTGGATTTTTTTTGACCCCCGATTTCTGGCTACTTCCTTTTTCTTTTGATCCCTTGCCGCCTTGGAAACGTTGAGACCGCTGCTGCTAAATGGGACCCGCATGTCATCCTCTATGTGCAATCAACTTTCTTTTCTTGGAGTTTTTTTGGCACCTCATATTTGGTCACTTGCCTTTTTCTTTCGATCCCCTGCCGCCTCTCAAACGGTGATACCGCTGCTGCTAACTGGGACCCGCATGTCATCCTCTATGCACTATAAAACTTTATTTTCTTGAATTATTTTTGGCACCTCATATTTGGTCACTTGCCTTTTTCTTTCGATCCTCTGCCGCCTCTCAAACGGTGATACCGCTCGTTGCTAAATGGGGCCCGCATGTCATCCTCTATGTACTATAAAACTTTCTTTTCTTGAATTATTTTTGGCTCCTCATATTTGGTCACTTGCCTTTTTCTTTCGATCCCTGCCGCCTCTCAAACGGTGATACCGCTGTCTGCTAACCGGGCCCCGCATGTCATCCTCTATGCACTATAAAACTTTCTTTTCTTGAATTATTTTTGGCACCTCATATTTGGTCACTTGCCTTTTTCTTTCGATCCCCTGCCGCCTCTCAAACGGTGATACCGCTGCTGCTAACTCGGGACCCGCATGTCATCCTCTATGCACTATAAAACTTTCTTTTCTTGAATTATTTTTGGCACCTCATATTTGGTCACTTACCTTTTTCTTTCGATCCCCCGCCGCCTCTCAAACGGTGATACCGCTGCTGCTAAATGGGACCCGCATGTCATCCTCTATGTACTATAAAACTTTCTTTTCTTGGAGTTTTTTTGGCACCTCAAATTTGGTCACTTGCCTTTTTCTTTCGATCCCCTGCCGCCTCTCAAACGGTGATACCGCTGCTGCTAACTCGGGACCCGCATGTCATCCTCTATGTACTATAAAACTTTCTTTTCTTGAATTATTTTTGGCACCTCATATTTGGTCACTTACCTTTTTCTTTCGATCTCATGCCACGTTTGAAACGTTGAGGAACCTGCAGGCTCATGGGACCCGCATGTCATCCTCTATGTACTATAAAAGTTTATTTTCTTGGTTTTTTTTTCACCCTCCGATTTTTGGCAATTTCTTTTTTCTTTTGATCCCCTGCCGCCTCTCAAACGGTGATACCGTCGCTTGCTAAATCGGACCCGCATGTCATCCTCTATGTACTATAAAACTTTCTTTTCCTGAATTATTTTTGGCTGCTCATATTTTTTCACTTGCCTTTTTCTTTCGATCCCCTGCCGCCTCTCAAACGGTGATACCGCTGCCGCTAAATGGGACCCGCATGTCATCCTCTATGTACTATAAAACTTTCTTTTCTTGAATTATTTTTGGCTCCTCATATTTGGTCACTTGCCTTTTTCTTTCGATCTCATGCCACGTTTGAAACGTTGAGGAACCTGTCTGGCTCATGGGACCCGCAAGTCATCCTCTATGTGCTATAAAAGTTTATTTTCTTTATTTTTTTTCACCCTCTCGATTTTTGGCTATTTCCTTTTTCTTTTGATCCCTGCCGCCTTGGAAACGTTGGGTAAGCCGTCGACTCATGGGACCCGCATGTCATCCTCTATGTACAATCAACTTTCTTTTTCTTTTGATCTCAAGCCGCATTTGAAACGTTGAGACCGCTGCTGCTAAATGGGACCCGCATGTCATCCTCTACGTACAATAAAGTTTCTTTTCTTGGATTATCTTTGGCTCCCGATATTTTGTCACTTGCCTTTTTCTTTCGATCTCATGCCGCCTTTGAAACGTTGAGTAAGCTCGCTGGCTCATGGGTCCCGCATGTCATCCTCTACGAACAATAAAAGTTTCCTTTCTTGGAGTTATTTTTTACCCCTAATTTCTGGCTATTTGCCTTTTTCTTTTGATCTCCCGCCCCCTACGAAACGATGAGGACGCTCGTTGGCAGGTCGGTCCCACATGTCATCCTCTATGAACAATAAAAGTTTCCTTTGATGGATTTATTTTCAACCCCTACTTAATTTCTGGATATTTCCCCTGCCGCCTTGGAATCGTTGAGGATGCTGCTGCCTCATGGGTCCCACATGTCATCCTCTCAGAACGGTAAATGTTTTTTCTTCGATTTTGTTGACCAAACGATTTTTGGCTTATTTTTTCTTTCGATCACCTGCAGCCTTTAAAACGTTGAGGACGCTGCTGGCTCACGGGTCCCACATGTCAACCTCTATGAACAATAAACGCTGAGGATGCTGTTGCCTCATGGGTCCCGCATGTCATCCTCTCGTAACGAAAATGTTTCTTTTCTTGGATTTTTTACCAACAGATTTTTGGTTTATTTTTTCTTTCCATCCCCTGCCGCCTTTAAAACGTTGACGACGCCGTCGGCTCATGGGTCCCCGATGTCAGCCTCCCCGTACAAGAAACATATGATATCTTGATTATTTTGCGTACAATAAACAATGTATTGCGCTCTGAGCTATTTCAAACGGATAATTAAATCTTTATTTTTACATAAACAAACTTATATGTTGAATCTCCTTGTTTTTTTGTCTTTGCGAAGCATAGGACTTTCCTGTTTTTTTAGAAAATTCGGAACTTTCCTGTTTTGGAGTGGGCTGAAATTGTACGAGTCAAAAGGCCAAGCAGGATAGTTCGAAGGCCCACATGTCCAGATGCCGCCCAATTGAAATCTTTCTTCTTGGATTTTTTTCACCCCCTGATTTCTGGCCGCCTTGGAAATGTTGAGACCGCTGCTGCAAAATGGGACCCGCATGTCATCCTCTATGTACAATAAAATTTCTTTTCTTGGATTATTTTTGGCTCTCGATATTTGGTCACTTGCCTTTTTCTTTCGATCCCGCGCAGCCTCTCAAACGGTGAGACCGCCTGCTGCTAAATGGGACCCGCATGTCATCCTCTATGTACAATCAAGTTTCTTTTCTTGAATTATTTTTGGCTCCCGATATTTGGGCACTTGCCTTTTTCTTTCGATCTCATGCCACGTTTGAAACGTTGAGGAACCTGCCGGCTCATGGGACCCGCATGTCATCCTCTATGTACTATAAAACTTTCTTTTCTTGAATTATTTTTGGCTCCTCATATTTGGTCACTTGCCTTTTTCTTTCGATCTCATGCCACGTTTGAAACGTTGAGGAACCCGCTAGCTCATGGGACCCGCATGTCATCCTCTATGTCCATCAACTTTATTTTCTTGGATTTTTTTTACCCCCTAATTTCCGGCTACTTTCTTTTTCTTTTGATCTCAAGCCGCATTTGAAACGTTGGGACCGCTGCTGCAAAATGGGACCCGCATGTCATCCTCTATGTAAATAAAGTTTCTTTTCTTGGGTTATCTTTGGCTCCTGATATTCTGTCACTTGCCTTTTTTCGATCTCATGCCGCCTTTGAAACTTTAAGTAAGCTGCTGGCTCATGGGTCCCGCATGTCATCCTCTACGAACAATAAAAGTTTCCTTTCTTGGAGTTATTTTTTACCCCTAATTTCTGGCTACTTGCCTTTTTCTTTTGATCTCCTGCCCCCTTTGAAACGATGAGAACGCTGTTGGCAGGTGATGTCTACGTTCCCCCTCCTTTCCTGTAGACAGTGTTGGGCCTCCAAGTGCAGAGGTTTGTAGAACAGCAGCAAGTTTCCCTTAAGTGGATACCCAAGGTTTATCGAACTCAGGGAGGAAGAGGTCAAAGATATCCCTCTCATGCAACCCCGCAACCACAAAGCAAGAAGTCTCTTGTGTCCCCAACACACCTAATAGGTGCACTAGTTCGGCGAAGAGATAGTGAAATACAGGTGGTATGAATAAGTATGAGCAGTAGCAACGGTGCCGGAAAAGTGCTTGGCG
>NC_061514.1:272030774-272045651 GCF_022539505.1 Lolium rigidum
TAGCCTAAACCTTGTATCGAGAGGGAATACTTCTCATGCATCCAAAATACTTGAGCCAACCACTATGCCATTTGTGTCCACCATATCTACCTATACTACATGGTATTTTCCCGCCATTCCAAAGTAAATTGCTTGAGTGCTACCTTTAAAATTCCATCATTCACCTTTGCAATATATAGCTCATGGGACAAATAGCTTAAAAACTACTGTGGTATTGAATATGTAATTATGCACTTTATCTCTTATTAAGTTGCTTGTTGTGCGATAACCATGTTTATCGGGGAACGCCATCAACTCATTGTTGAATTTCATGTGAGTTGCTATGCATGTTCGTCTTGTCTCGAAGCAAGAGAGATCTACCACCTTCATGGTTGGAGCATGCATATTGTTAGAGAAGAACTTTGGGCCGCTAACTAAAGCCATGATTCATGGTGGAAGTTTCAGTCTTGGACATATATCCTCAATCTCATATGAGAATAATAATTGTTGCCACATGCTTATGCATTAAAGAGGAGTCCATTATCCGTTGTCCATGTTGTCCCTGCATGGATGTCTAAGTTGAGAATAATCAAAAGCGAGAAATCCAAAATGCGAGCTTTCTCCTTAGACCTTTGTACAGAGCGACATGGAGGTACCCCATTGTGACACTTGGTCAAAACATGTGCATTGCAAAGATCCGGTAGTCCAAGTTAATTAGGACAAGGTGCGGGCACTATTAGTATACTATGCATGAGACTTGCAACTTGTAAGATATAATGTACATAACTCATATGCTTTATTACTACCGTTGACAAAATTGTTTCATGTTTTCAAAATCAAAGCTCTAGCACAAATATAGCAATCGATGCTTTTCCTCTATGAGGACCATTCTTTTACTTTCAATGTTGAGTCAGTTCACCTATTTCTATCCACCTCAAGAAGCAAACACTTGTGTGAACTGTGCATTGATTCTTACATATTTGCATATTGTACTTGTTATATTACTCTATGTTGACAATTATCCATGAGATATACATGTTACAAGTTGAAAGCAACCGCTGAAACTTAATCTTCCTTTGTGTTGCTTCAATACCTTTACTTTGAATTATTACTTTATGAGTTAACTCTTATGCAAAACTTATTGATGCTTGTCTTGAAGTGCTATTCATGAAAAGTCTTTGCTTTATGATTCAGCTTGTTTACCCATGTCATATACATTGTTTTGATCGCCGCATTCACTACATATGCTTTACAAATAGTATGATCAAGTTTACGATGGCATGTCACTCCAGTAAATTATCTTTGTTATCGCTTTACCTCGCTCGGGACGAGCGAGAACTAAGCTTGGGGATGCCGATACGTCTCCAACGTATCGATAATTTCTTGTGTTCCATGCCACATTATTGATGTTATCTACATGTTATATGCACACTTTATGTCATATTCGTGCATTTTCCTGGAACTAACCTATTAACAAGATGCCGAAGTGCCAGCTCTCGTTTTCTCGTTGTTTTTGGTTTCAGAAATCCTAGTAACGAAATATTCTCGAATCGGACGAAATCAACGCCCAAGTTCCTATTTTCATCTGAAGCATCCGGAACACCCGGGAAGGACCGGAGGGAGCCCCGGGGGCCCCACACCACACCCCGGCGCGGCCAAGGGGGGCGCCCCTAGGGTGTGGGCCCCCGTAAGCCCTCCCGCGCCGCCTCTCCGCCTATATAAAGCCCCCGACCTAAAAACCTCGGGGCGTTCGACGAAAACCACGAAAACCTTCCAGAGCCGCCGCCATCGCGAAGCCAAGATCCGGGGGACAGAGTCTCCGTTCCGGCACCCTGCCGGAGCGGGGAAGTGCCCCCGAAGGCTTCTCCATCGACACCGCTGCCATCTCCACCGCCATCTTCATCACCGCTGCTGCTCCCATGAGGAGGGAGTAGTTCTCCATCGAGGCTCTGGGCTGTACCGGTAGCTATGTGGTTCATCTCTCTCCTATGTGCTTCAATACAATAATCTCATGAGCTGCCTTACATGATTGAGATTCATATGATGATGCTTGTAATCTAGATGTCATTATGCTAGTCAAGTGAGTTTTACCTATGTGATCTCCTGGAGACTCCTTGTCCCACGTGTGTAAAGGTGACAAGGTGTGCACCGTGTGGGTCTCTTAGGCCATATTTCACAGAATACTTATTCACTGTTGAATGGCGTAGTGAAGTGCTTATTTATATCTCTTTATGATTGCAGCATGTTTGTATCACAATTTATCTATGTGCTACTCTAGTGATTTGTTATTAAAGTAGTTTATTCCTCCTGCACGTGTGCAAAGGTGACAGTGTGTGCACCGTGTTAGTACTTGGTTTATGCTATGATCATGATCTCTTGTAGATTGCGAAGTTAACTATTGCTATGATAATATTGATGTGATCTATTCCTCCTACATATGCATGAAGGTGACAGGTGTGCATGCTATGCTAGTACTTGGTTTAGTCTATTGATCTATCTTACACTATAAGGTTACTTAAACATGAGCATTATTGTGGAGCTTGTTAACTCCTAGCATTGAGGGTTCGTGTAATCCTACGCAATGTGTTCATCATCCAACAAAAGTGTAGAGTATGCATTTATCTATTCCGTTATGTGATCAATGTTGAGAGTGTCCACTAGTGAAAGTCTAATCCCTAGGCCTTGTTCCTAAATACTGCTCGTTGTCTGCTTGTTTACTCGTTTTATCTGCGTTACTACTCAAGCGTTACTACGCTTGTTTACCGTCCCGGGCGGAGCACTTTTTCCGCCGTTGCTACTACTTATTCATACCACCTGTATTTCACTATCTCTTTGCCGAACTAGTGCACCTATTAGGTGTGTTGGGGACACAAGAGACTTCTTGCTTTGTGGTTGCAGTGGTTGCATGAGAGGGATATCTTTGACCTCTTCCTCCCTGAGTTCGATAAACCTTGGGTATCCACTTAAGGGAAACTTGCTGCTGTTCTACAAACCTCTGCTCTTGGAGGCCCAACACTGTCTACAAGAATAGAAGCTCCCGTAGACATCACTGTTTTCTGCCAGGATCTGTTTTTGATCTAGACACACCATGGTCTCCAACAACAAGGACAAGGAGCCTTTTGAGGAAGATATTCAAGACCCCGAGTTCAAAGAAGAAGTTGAGAGCAAAGATGGAGAAGAAGTGGAGGAAGACTCGCGTGCATACCCGCGTGTCACCGTCGCAAGCATTCGAGTGGTGGAAGATCCTTCTAACCCCAAGAAGAGCGCGCAAATTCGCACCGGGGGAAAAATTCAACGTCACTTCCTAGCTCCAAGGACATCTCCTCCAGGCACCTACAACCCCTTCTGCACTCTAGTTCATAATAGTCAAATTGAAAGGATTCCCAAGGCAGTATTGCCTAGCAGTTGGGATATAGATCGTTCTAACACTGCAGGAAGGATGAAGCCTGAAGCTGAAGAGTGGGGAAACAACTCTAAGAGTTGGGACTCGCCGTCGGACATACTTCTTAACCGCGTCGAGCACAATTCGGAGATGATCCGCAACCTCATGTACGAGATTGATGAGCTAAAGGAGCTTGTTAAGAAGCTTATCAAGAATTCATCATCACCACCGCCGAAGGAGTAATTCATCATTGGTATTGGCACCCCCTTGGTTTGTTCCAAGCTTGGGGGAGTGCCGCGGTATCACATCATCACTATCTTTTACCTTTTTACTATCAAGTAGTGCCATATCATGAGTAGGGAAGTTATCATATAAGATGGGTTGCAGTATGGAAGTATCTCTCTTTAGTTGGTTATCTATGTATCCCTTGGTGTGAGTTATCGTTATGGAATATTAATGAGAACTTTTATCATTTACATATTGCACATCTTATTTTAGTTTGCAATCTCTATTATATGATTGATCTTGTTGTTAGTATTGGTATCACTTTGGGAGCATTGAGTAATCTATTTGGTTTTGGCAAACTTAGCATTGGTCAATAGCAACAACACTTTGAGTTTAAGTAGAAAAGAGGAAATACATGTAGATATGTTGTTATCTTTCTTTCTTGTCAGCTATGAGCTTAGTATTATGAAGTTAAAACTGTTTGTGCTTACAAGAAAGATGCATGATTGTTTCTATCACATCTTTATTTGTTTGTTTCCCTCAACTCTTATGCTTGCTAACCAACCTTGCTAGCCAAAGACCTGTACTGAGAGGGAATGCTTCTCGTGCATCCAAACCCTTAAACCAAACCTATGCCATCGTTGTCCACCATAACTACCTACTATGTGGTTTTTCCTCGCCATTCCAAGTAAATACTTCATGTGCTACCTTTAAACAATTCAAAAGTTATCATCCCTTATTTGTGTCAATGTTTTATAGCTCATGAGGAAGTATGTGGTGTTTTACCTTTCAATCTTGTCTGGAAACTTTCACTAATGGACTAGTGGCTTCATCCACTTATCCAATAATTTTGCAAAAAGAGCTGGCAATGGGGTTCCCAGCCCCAATTAATTAACTTTCATTAATAATTCTCTTCACATGTTTTGCCCTGATTCATCAGTAAGCAACTTAATTTTGCAATAGACACTCCTCCATGGTATGTGAAATGTTGGAAGGCACCCGAGGATTCGGTTAGCCATGGCTTGTGAAAGCAAAGGTTGGGAGGAGTGTCATCCTTAAATAAACTAAAGTACATGTGTAAACAAAAGAGAAGAGGGATGATCTACCTTGCTGGTAGAGATAACGTCCTTCATGGGAGCCGCTCTTTGGAAGTCTGTTTGGCAAGGGGGTTAGAGTACCCACTACCATTTGTTGACAACAACAAACACCTCTCAAAACTTTACTTTTATGCTCTCTATATGATTTCAAAACTTAAAAAGCTCTAGCACATGACTTAATCCCTGCTTCCCTCTACGAAGGGCTTATCTTTTACTTTTATGTTGAGTCAGTAAACCTATTTCCCTCTATCTTAAGCAAGCAATTGAGTTGTTGTGATCAAACCATTTATATTGTGATCTACTTAATCATGTCTTTTACTCTTCCTTGTTTAGTACAAGTTTTATCTGAATGAATATAGCTTTGAAGGTTATCAATGATTATGAGGAGATTATTATGATTGAGCATGCAAGTTTTGCTATATAAGCTTTAATATAAGAACGTGCTCGATAGATAAGTACAATATGTTAACTGTTCTTTGACCAAGAATGAAGTTTGCCATCACCAATTATGATTTCCTATGCACCTTTATTTGCGATTTCCTTCTACTTGTTTCAAGTTGAATTATATGAGGAAGTTGTTCACCATAATGCTTTGTGTGAATCAATATGATGCTTCTTGTCCGTATTTTATTTATCGACTCTTCACTCCATAAACATGTGGTCTTGTTTACTGAGTTCGGTTTCGCTTGGGGATAAGCGAAGTCTAAGCTTGGGGGGAGTTGATACGTCCATTTTGCATCACTATTTTATATCATAATTTACTGTTATTCATTGATATATTTCATATTTAGAGATGATACTTATGTTATTTCACCTATTTTGCATGTTTCATGATTATTGGAGAATCACTCGCCGGAGTCAGGATTCTGCTGGAAAAAGCACCGTCAGAATGCAATATTTCTGAAGATCAACAATTGACGGAAATTACACCGAAGATCTTATTTTTCCGGAAGAATGAGCCAGCCAAAAGGAGGGGCCAAGGGAGGCCGCCATGGCCCCCCCATAGGCCGGCGCAGGCTCCACCCTGGCCGCGCCGCCTTGTGGGGAGGGGGCCCACAGCCCCTCTCGGCCGCCTCTCTTTCGCGTACTTCATCTACCCGAAAACCTAAGGTGTAGGGAATAATCGCGAGGAGACACAGCCGCCTCTGCGGGACGGAAAACACCAGAGAGAAAAGAGCTCTCCGGCAGGCTGAAATCCGTCGGGGAAATTCCCTCCCGGAGGGGGAAATCGACGCCATCGTCACCGTCATCGAGCTGGACTTCATTGGGATCATCATCACCATCATCTCCGCCACCGTCACCGTCATATCCACCGCTGCACCTCGTCACCGCCGTAACATCTAGGGTTAAATCTTGATTGTTTCATAGGGGAAACTCTCCCGGTGTTGATTACTCCTTGTTATTAATGCTATTGAGTGAAACCATTGAACCAAGGTTTATGTTCAGATTGTTATTCATCATCATATCACCTCTGATCATGTTCCATATGATGTCTTGTGAGTAGTTCGTTTAGTTCTTGAGGACATGGGTGAAGTCTAAATGTTAGTAGTGAACTATGTTGAGTAATATTCAATGGTTTGATATTTAAGTTGTGGTGTTATTCTTCTAGTGGTGTCATGTGAACGTCGACTACATGATACTTCACCTTTAAGGGCCTAGGGGAATACATCTTGTATTCGTTTGCTAATTGTGGGGTTGCCGGAGTGACAAGCAACTCCGAACCCCCGTTGGAATATCGATGCAGGAGGGATAGCAGGATCTCAGAGTTTAAGGCTGTGGTTAGATTTATCTTAATTACTTTCTTGTATTTGCGGATGCTTGCAAGGGTATACTCACAAGTATGTATTAGTCCTAGGAAGGGCGGTGCATTAGCATAGGTTCACCCACACAACACTTATCAAAACAATGAAGATTAATCAACTATATGAAGCGAAAGCACTAGACTAAATTCCCGTGTGTCCTCAAGAACGTTTGGTCATCATAAGTAAACAAACCGGCTTGTCCTTTGTGCTAAAAAGGATTGGGCCACTCGCTGCAATTATTGCTCTCGCATTTTATTTACTTGTACTTTATTTATCTGCTATATCAAAACCCCCGAATACTTGTCCGTGAGCATTTACGATGAATCCTTCATCGAAACTGCTTGTCAACACCTTCTGCTCCTCGTTGGGTTCGACACTCTTATTTATCGAAAGTACTACGATACACCCCCTATACTTGTGGGTCATCAAGTATAAAGTGCACAAACATGGAATCATCACTCCCATAATATCATTCAAAACAAAAGATACCAAGTGAATTAAACTCTAATGATCACCACAAAATAGTGCTTTAAATAAAATGAGGAAGCTCCCCAAGGTACATGCATAGATTAAAATGTTGCATTTGAATACAATATGCATAACATGGAATCCTCACTCCATCATTACTATTTAAAACACAAACATTTGCAATAAATCATAGATAGAAAATTAAGCTTAACACTTGCAATAAACAAATGGTTGAGCAACAAGAGGCACCATAATAAAAGGCTCAACCAAGAGGATATGTGAAAGGCATGATAAAGCATATTATAAGACTATTACAAGGATGAGCAAAAAGCATCATCATAGTCTTCAATGAATTATATTGCTTAGCATGACCAATCAACACGTAACAAATAAATAAGATATCAAATGGAGATGTATCATCTCTTATGTATATAAGTTTCTCTAAGTGGGCAATATCGCAAAGATATTTATCCACAAAGAAACATGCACACACAAAATAGATACACAAGAAATATAGCATGATATCCAAGACGAGGTCATGCAATATACCAATAAGAATTTTTGCTTAATAGCATGGCCAAAGGCTCAATTTTATCTTATTGTACATTCATGAACTTCAACCATAAACACATAAAATACATCACAAATATCAACAAGGGATATAAGATAGTTGTGATGCTTTGAGAAAGGCAACAAGTATCACAAACGAGGATACCAAAAGAAATAACTCAATTTGCACTTTCATCGATATTGCACATGTGAGAGGCTTGAGGAATTGATATGCAATAAAATTGCTAGATAGGCATATATGGGATGGATGAATCATGAGCATGATTTTATATACTTCCCAACATATGTGCTCATCTCAGTTTACTCATATTTGCAATAAAGAGGTTTCATTAAAATCTTTGCAAGAAGAATAATATTTGCAAATGAAGAGATTCATGCCAAGATGCAACCACATGGTTGGATGCTAGAAAAATATGCATGAGGAGATACTTGTTACCGAGATAGCATTGGTGTGGATGTATTAGATAGGAGTTCGTTGATCATCCTAGCTTGCCTCAAATTACCATTGTGTCACCACTTCTTCCTAAGTGTGAGACAAGCATCCAATGTATCTCCTTGTACCTAAAACAAAATTAAGCACAAAATGGTTCCCAAACTAATTGGGTCCAAAGTAGTTAGGTACACTACAACATATAGGACAAACTCCACAAAACTATGTGCATATAGATATTAAATCGAATTTCATGCACATCTTAACCAAATTAGGATTTGATGGAGTTTACCCTATAAATTGGATCAAAGAAAGTAACACATGCCATAAGATATACATATATTAAATATGCATGCACAAGAATTTCAATAACCAAATGAAGATACAATTTGGACAAAACACCAAATAAATCAAGAGACAATGGTTGTCCAAATTATATCAAACAATCAAATCAACACAAGATTGACTCCAAAGACTTATCTCATTATAAGAAGCTAATTCAATCCAAAAACAAAGTAATGAGATAACCAACTCCCAAGAGAGCAAGGTTCCAACAAATAAACCAAACCCTCAACACTTTTTATGATGGCACAAAGTACCAAAAAGAAAATTTCTGTCTCCCAAAACCAAATTCTTGATAATGATCAAGTGATGTTAAACATTCTAACAAATATAGGAGAGCTCCCCCAAGATTACTGTATTATCTAGAATTTTGCATATGAATACAAAATGCACAACACTAGGACCATCACGCTACCTATATCTACTAAAAATGCTAAGAAAGTTTGAATAGACAAATTAGATCCATAAGATGCAAGGAAGACACATGGGAGTCAAAGCACAACAAATTCATCGAATTAAATAAGGAAATTAAACACAAGAGCCAATGTAAATATGATCAAAAAAACTCTACCTCATAATAGATTGCCAATTGTCCTAGGACAAGAGGTATTAGGAAATATTTGCCGGTGGTAGTTTGTAAGAATACATAAGATCATATTTACACCAAATAAAGCATATGGTAAAATATAAGAGTTAACCATTATGCAAAGATAGTTTCTTGATAGCTTCAATTAGTCATACCAACATGCAAAGCAATTAATAGCATTCATGCCAATATGCAAAGCAATTAATAGAATGACTCGAAGCACATGGTTTCCCAAAAGTGTATTGAGGGACACGTTGTGAAAAACCATGCCAAGAAAAACTTTTACAAATAAGATCCACAAAGATATTAGCAATGAAGCCATTTAAGCAAATTGGAACTTGTTTGAGCAAACATGCCACATATGAGAGAGATAATTTACAATATTAATTATATGTGACACAACCTCAAATGTTCACATTTTCTAGGCTTGTAATATACACAAAGCTTATTACTCCCCCATAATGTGATAAGGAATTTAATTTCACAAGAGGCAAATAAGATCCAACTAGAGATATTAATGGACATTAGAATTTGAATTTCTCATGAAGATGACATACCACATAGAGACTAGATAATCTTGCAATATCAGTTCTACGTGATATTCCTCATGTACACCAATTGTTAGGATTGTGAAATTCTCAAAGGCATATCACTCCCCAAAAATGTGATAGTCCATTAATCTCTCATAAGAGCCATATAAGATACAACAAGATGCAAAGAGGCTCCAACACAAACAAAAATACATGGTGTGCAACCTAACATACATAGACTTGATTTCTCAAGAAAAGCAAGTAGGAAGCACAACATATACAAACACATGTTAGGAACAAAACTAACACATGCAAAGGGGCGAATAACTTTCAATATAAATGAGTTGAGCACATGTTACCGTAAGGAGGAACATTGAATATATTATAGAAGCAAGATAACTAAAAGACTTGGCTTGAGATAATATAAATGATGAAGATCCCTTAATTCTTCATGATGTAGCCAAGTCTCCAATGCCCTCCTACAATCACCTATTGATCAAGTTTTGGATTGTTGGTCCCCAACTAAGTTGGGTCCTAAGAGGTTAGTCACAATAGGCTTGGCAACCCAAATGGTTCTTTTCTTGACACCACTTTGAGCACCAACATATTTGGCAAACACATTGGCACCCTCATCCTTACGAAGAGAATAAATATTATCAATGGTGATAGAGTTGGATGAGGTACCAATAGTGCAAAAGGAGGAGATGTGGCCCTTCTCACGGCATATGTAGCAAGTTCTTTTCTTCTCCTTCTTCTCACTAGATTTCTCCATGATGGGAGCATTGGCTTGATTCTTCTTGGGAAGTAGAATTTCTTCAACTTGAGGTTGAATATGAGTTTGAGCTTGATGCCGCTTCCCTTTTTGCTTCTTCTTCAAAGGGAAAGATCTAATATGGTGCCCTTCAATATTGCACTTGAAGCAAACAATCTTGGCCGGGTCTTTGACTTGTACTTGGCCCTTCTTCTTCTTGTTGTTCTTGGACTTGATCTTGTTGTTGGATTTGAATCAAAGTCCACTCTTGTCATTGGAGGATTGTTGCATACTCAACATCGTGTCAAGTTTGCATTTCCGTTCATGACACTTTACCAAGTCATTCTTCAAAGAAGTGACTTGGTCCTTGAGCTCTTTGATTTCCTCTACATGGTTAGTAACAACACAAGTACTAGAGGAAGTAGAGCCTTCATTGTTAGAGAAACAAGACAAGGAAGATAATTCATCACAAGATTTAGCAATATTATGAGTGGATGAATTACTAGGTCTAGCACATGGCAATATAACATTTCTAGTAGTAGTGCTAGTATCCACATGAGGCTTACAAGGTGTTCCCTTTGATATGATAGCCTCATGAGCTAACTTTAGCCTATCATGAGAGGCTAGAAGATCCTCATGGGAGCTAGAAAGCTTTCCATGATTTTCTTCCAATTTCCCATAATTGCTAGTTGGAAATTCAAGTTGAGCCCTTAGCTCAACATTCTCCTTCAAGATAGATGCTTCACAAGAAGTAGAGTTAGTAGCACAAGCATCATCACAAGACATATTAAGAAGAGAGGGTAACATAGCATGATCTTTTTAATATGAAGCTTGTAGTTGCTCATGTGACTTGGTGAGGATAGAGTGTTCGCTCTCCAAGGCCTTGTGGGCCTTGTCTAGATCATCTAGATCCTTAACAAGTTTATCATGACCAACACCAACTTTGGAATTTTCCTTTTTAAGCATTTTTACTTGAGCTTTAGCATGGTCTCTTTCCTTAGTGAGTTTAGAAAATATTTCATTTTAAGACACCTCAAGAGTTTCAAGTTGCTCCTCAAGAGAGGCTACGATCTCTTGTTCTTCTTCAAGATCATTTTTTAGGGATGCTACATCATTGGCATACTCTCGTTCAAGAGCACCCATTTTATCAATGGTGTTCTCATGCATCCAAATAAGTTTTTGGTTCTCAATAGCGGTAGTCAAGATTTCAAAGAAGGGAGAGCTAGCAATTTTATCTTTGCAAAGAACCTTGAATACACTCTTACCCTTATCGCGTAGAGAGACAACCCAATCCTCTTCTTCATACTCGTCCTCATCCTTATCACCATGAGAAATATTAGGTTCCATGGTGGGAGATACCGTGGAACCCTTGGCCATAAGGCATATATGAGAACCGTGAGATAAAGATGAGGAGTTACTTGAGGCTCCTTTCAAGATCTTGTCTTGACCAATAGAATCTTTGGTTTCCTCTACATTGTTAGTCACACAACAACTAGAGTAAATAGAAGCATTTTTATCATGGCCACAAGGCAAAGCAAGCATATCATCATTAGATTTATTCAAGCAACTTACACATGATATGCAAGGACTATCAACACAAGCATGTAAATCATTTCTAGTGCTAGATGTGTTTAAGTCCAAAGATGAACCATTGCAATGAGATAAAGATGAAGGATCATCAATAGTAAGCTCAATACCAACATTGCAATTTCCATCACTGATGTCTACGGGTGCTTCTATTCTTGTAGACAGTGTTGGGCCTCCAAGAGCAGAGGTTTGTAGAACAGCAGCAAGTTTCCCTTAAGTGGATCACCCAAGGTTTATCGAACTCAGGGAGGAAGAGGTCAAAGATATCCCTCTCAAGAAACCCTGCAATCACGATACAAGAAGTCTCTTGTGTCCCCAACACACCTAATACACTTGTCAGATGTATAGGTGCACTAGTTCGGCGAAGAGATGGTGAAATACAAGTAGTATGGATGTATATGAGTGGTAATAACAATCTGAATAAAATATGGCAGCGAGTAAACATGCAACGTAACAGCAAATAAACGGAGTTTCGATGCTTAGAAACAAGGCCTAGGGATCATACTTTCACTAGTGGACACTCTCAACATTGATCACATAATAAAACCACTCTACACTCTCTTGTTGGATGATGAACACCACTAATTGCGTAGGGCTACAAGAGCACCTCAATGCCGGAGTTAACAAGCTCCACAACATTCAATATTCATATTTAAATAACCTTAGAGTGCACGATAGATCATTGCAATTACACCAAGTACTAACATAGCATGCACACTGTCACCATCACACTATGAAGGAGGAATAGATCACATCAATACTATCATAGCAATAATTAACTTCATAATCTACAAGAGATTACAATCATAACCTACGCCAAGTACTACATGATGCACACACTTTCACCTTTACACCATGGAGGAGGAATAGACTACTTTAATAAGATCACCAGAGTAACACATAGATGAACAGTGATACAAAACTCATATGAATCTCAATCATGTAAGGCAGCTCAT
Organism: Lolium rigidum; assembly: GCF_022539505.1. Taxonomy (NCBI): domain Eukaryota; kingdom Viridiplantae; phylum Streptophyta; class Magnoliopsida; order Poales; family Poaceae; genus Lolium; species Lolium rigidum. The sequence goes on from NC_061514.1 coordinate 272,043,480, forward strand.
GAGATCATTGTATTTAAGTACATAGGAGAGAGATTAACCACATAGCTACCGGTACAGCCCTTAGCCTCGATGGAGAACTACTCCCTCCTCATGGGAGACAACGAACGTTGATGAAGATGGCGGTGGTGTCGATGGAGATGCCTTCCGGGGGCACTTCCCCGTCCCGGCGGCGTGCCGGAACAGAGACTCCTATCCCCCAGATCTTGGCTTCGCGATGGCGGCGGCTCTGGAACTTTTCTCGTATCGTGGCTTTTCCGTATCGAGGTTTTAGGTCGAGGAGGCTTAAATAGGCGAAGAGGCGGAGTCGGAAGGCTGACGGGGGCACCACACAATAGGGGGGCGCGCCCCCCCTTGGGCCGCGCCGCCCTATCATCTGGTGGCCCTGTGGCCCCCCTGTGGTGGCTCTCGGGTGTTCTGGAAGCTCCGTGGAATTCTAAGATGCTGGGCGTTGATTTCGTCCGATTCCGAGAATATTTCCTTACTAGGATTTCTGAAACCAAAAACAGCAGAAAACAGCAACTGGCCCTTCGGCATCTCGTCAATAGGTTAGTTCCGGAAAATGCATAAAATCATCATAAAGTGTGAACAAAACATGTAGGTATTGTCATAAAACAAGCATGGAACATAAGAAATTATAGATACGTTTGAGACGTATCAAGCATCCCCAAGCTTAGTTCCTACTCGCCCTCGAGTAGGTAAACGATAACAAGGATAATTTCTGAAGTGACATGCTATCATAATCTTGATCAATACTATTGTAAAGCATATGAGATGAATGCAGCGATTCGAAGCAATGATGAAGATAATGAGTAAACAAATGAATCATATAGCAAAGACTTTTCATGAATAATACTTTCAAGACAAGCATCAATAAGACTTGCATAAGAGTTACTCATAAAGCAATAGATTCAAAGTAAAGGCATTGAAGCAACACAAAGGAAGATATAAGTTTCAGCGGTTGCTTTCAACTTCAACATATATATCTCATGGATAATTGTCAACACAAAGTAATATAACAAGTGCAATAGGTAAACATGTAAGAATCAATGCACACAGTTGATACAAGTGTTTGCTTCTGGGATAGAAAGAATAGGCAAACTGGCTAAACAATAAAGTAGAAGATAGGCCCTTCGCAGAGGGAAGCATTGATTACTATATTTGTGCTAGAGCTTTTCATTTTGAAAACAAGAAACAATTTTGTCAACGGTAGTAATAAAGCATATGTGTTATGTATAAGATATCTTATAAGTTGCAAGCCTCATGCATAGTATACCAATAGTGCTCGCACCTTGTCCTAATTAGCTTGGATTAACATGGATTATCATTGCATAGCATATGTTTCAACCAAGTGTCACAAAGGGGTACCTCTATGCCGCCTGTACAAAGGTCTAAGGAGAAAGCTCGCATTGGATTTCTCGCTTTTGATTATTCTCAACTTAGACATCCATACCGGGACAACATAGACAACAGATAATGGACTCCTCTTTAATGCATAAGCATTCAACAACAATTAATATTCTCATAAGAGATTGAGGATTAGTTGTCCACACTGAAACTTCCACCATGAATCATGGCTTTAGTTAGCGGCCCAATGTTCTTCTCTAACAGTATGCATAGTCAAACCATATGATCATGAAAATCGCCCTTACTTCAGACAAGATGAACATGCATAGCAACTCACATGATATTCAACAAAGGTAAAGTTGATGGCGTGCCCGGAAACATGGTTACCGCTCAACAAGCAACTTATTAAGAAATAAGACACATAAGTACATATTCTTCACCACAATAGTTTTTAAGGCTATTTTCCCATGAGCTATATATTGCAAAGACAAAGGATAGAATTTTTAAAGGTAGCACTCAAGTAATTTACTTTGGAATGGCGGAGAAATACCATGTAGTAGGTAGGTATGGTGGACACAAATGGTATAGTTTTTGGCTCAAGAATTTGGATGCACGAGAAGAATTCCTCTCAATACAAGGCTAGACTAGCAAGGTTGTTTGAAGCAAACTCAAGTATGAAACGGTGCAACAAGACTCACATATGAACATATTGTAAACATTATAAGACTTTACATTATCTCCTTGTTGTTCAAACACCTTAACCAGAAAATATCTAGACTCTAGAGATCAATCATGCAAACCAAAGTACGAAGCGTTTCCGTGGTTCGG
>NC_061514.1:272045751-272068899 GCF_022539505.1 Lolium rigidum
TTTGTTTCGTCCAACATCGTTTGGTCGCGTTGGTTTTTCCATAAATTTCCTTGGTCCGTTGTCGCAAGTGCGTTTCCTTGATCAGGTCCGGTCTCCTGATTTTGCACGGAAAAGAGTCCAGGTCGATAGATCCACCTACGATTTCCCTATATACACGCTCGTGTATATATACAGCTCGATCGACCTTAGATCAGCCCAACATTGCCTGGCGAATCACGAGAGGTGGAGGGGAGGTCTCTAAAAAAACACGTTCGTCGATGGCCCAAGATTCATTGGTGTTCTCCTGCTTATCACGAAGAAAATGGAACAATCAATCTACGTCAAGTACTTTGATTTGCGCAGCCTCCCATCGCTCACCAACGAGTTCTAGGATCGATTTCCACAGGATCTCACTCTGGGCTGTCATCTTCCCTCGATCGACCTCTCTTGCTGCTCCAGCTGATACGCTACTCCTGCGCGCGTAAAGTCGACCGAGAACGGCGGAGGGAAAACCTGGCGGCGTCATGCATAAATTTTATCCCGCGGGGCCTAATCCGTCCTGGTGACAATCGAGCCGGGATTGAGGCCGGTACGGCGGCACCAACGAGGAAATAACGGCGGCGTGTTGCTGCATCGAACGGGTCTGTCCGAGCCACCGAGCCGGCTGAGGAAATTGGTCCGTCGGCAAGGACGGGCGCAAAGCCGCCGTTGCCGGTCGAGCCTTTTGTGAGACAAAACTCGAAAGGCGTGGGATCAATGACTTTGCGTTCTCCAGACGAGCAAGCCGATGCAGATGTCGATCTTTTTGGCCGTGCGGGATTGCCAGGCCAGCGTGAGCCACAATCACAATTTAGGCCACAATGAACGAATGACGTACTATACGTCTATACATCTTGATTGGTCTAGCTTTATATGGAATCCCTAAAAAACAGGAGGAGGAAAAGAACAGGGTAGCCGAGACGAAGGGGGTCAGAACTACCGCTGACGGCCTATGCAATAGGAGTTTATACAGGTTTGATCAGAGGATGTACTTTGATCTCTTTTGGCTGCAGCTGATGCCAAACCGCACCTGTTTGGATCGTGATGTCCCTGGTCTTCTTTGTTTTTTTAGCAGGAGTGCTGAACACTACATTCCAAAGGAACAACCCTATCAGAATTCTCTTTGGTAAATACAAATAAATCAGCTCTCAATGTTAATTTCTCACGTTTTTCTTTCTCTTTTTGGCCGATAGATCAGATCAGGATCAAACAGCACACCAGCCCTGAAGCCGTTGCCGCTCTTCTCAATTCCAGATGAGATTGATGCTTTAGGTGGCTCTACATGCAGAAAAATGAACGAAAAAATGTTGTAAGAGCATATGCGCTGGTGAGTGGACGAGAAGAAAGTGTCTTTGTGTCAGCGACCCTGCTACCACTGACGACCAAGGCGAGGGCGGGAATGACACTGAAGCATTCGAATCATCGCCAAGAGACTTGGGCCGGCCCACAAGAAGCAAACGTCCCTCGTCGCGCTACACGGGAAGCAACTGGACCAAGTGAAGCCCGGCCCATCGTAGCTAGGCTATATATATATACTCTGTGTCTGTGCCGAAAGAGGCAGGTTGTAATTGATCTTGAACCCGGCTGATGCCGTGGATGACTCGCTCGGGGGTGGATGGGTGGTTAATCGAGCGAAACTAGAGTTGTTGAGTAGATCTGGTGTTCTAGCCGTGAGATCCGATCTAGTAGCACCTTACAAGTGGTATCAGAGACACTCGATCCCCAAATCTGGAGATTCCCAACCACCACCACGCAACTCGCTTCGTTGAGCGCCGCCGACAGAAGCAATGGAGTCCCTCACCCCGGAATCCAAGACCCTGTACGAGCTCCTCAAGGTCAACATGGTGGAGGACGCGGAGCAGCGCTTCGCCCACTACAAGAAGGAGATCCTGGGGAATTTCCAGCCCTTCGTCATGGACACGCAGAAGCATCTCAAGGGCGTCGATCAAGGTATGGCGGCCCTATCCTCTGATTTGGAGGGCGTCAGGACTCAGATCGGGCAGGAGCTAGATGTGGTCCGTGGTTCCCTCAGCCACGAGATCGGGCAACTCACTGCGCTGGTTGCGGGACTACAGCGCCCCGTTCCAGCAGCTACGGCGGGAGATCCGTCGGCTTCACACACCAAGGAGCTGGAAGGAAACCCCGCGGGCCCGGATGGCCGCCGTTGGACACACGCAGGCCGGGGGACGGCGTGTGACTCACACATGCCTCCTCCGGGAGGAGGTATGAATCTCGCCCTTAACCACCACGGCAATCCAAATTCTGTTGGAACATTTCATGGCTCTAATTCCTTCCACGGTCCCCGTGTCGATTTGCCGCAATTTGATGGTACCAACCCCAAATTGTGGCAACATCGTTGCGAGGACTACTTCCAGCGCTGGAGCACACCTGCGCATCAATGGATCTCGACAGCATCTGACCAGTTCGTTGGGACAGCGGCGACGTGGTTGGAATCATTCCTGCACCAACATAGACAACCAACTTGGTCTGAATTTGTTACAGCGGTGATGACACGGTTTTGCAGAAATCAACACCCTGTGTTGGTCAGAAGGTTGATTCACATTTCTCAGACATCATCAGTTGAGGATTATGTTACTCGATTTGCTGAGTTGATGGATCAGATCACAGCTTATGAAAATAACCCTGATCAGACACACTACACCACCAAGTTTATTGATGGGTTGCAACCTGGTGTCCGCATTCTAGTGGCAATACAGCAGCCGCGTGATCTCGACACTGCTTACTCCTTGGCCTTGTTGTATGAGGAATTGGGTGAGGAATGTGGGCCAGTTTCTGAGCAACCAAGTCTGTCACCAACCAGCCGATTCTATCAGTTAACAGTTTCTCTGCAGTCCAAAACCCCTCCTCAGCCACATGCTAGATGGGTTTCACCAAAAGTGGAGGAGAAACGGAAAGCTGAGGCACAAAAGGGTTCTGCGGAAGAGAAGTGGCAGAGTCTGAGGGCGTACAGAAGGGCTAAGAACTTGTGCTTTACCTGTGGTGACAAGTATCATCGAGAACACAGATGCAAGAATACTGTTCCTTTACACATAGTGCAAGAAATGGTCGATTATATGCAGCCATTTGTGTCTGATAAAGATGAAGAGGAAGAACAACAAGTGGAGCAACCATTACAGAATCGTGATCCTCACTTGATGTTGCTATCAGCTGCTGCTATCAACACGTCAATCACAGTCCCTAAGACGATGATACTGAAGGTTCAGATTCAGGGAGTGGACATGTTGTTCTTGGTCGACTCAGGGAGTTCCTCATGCTTCATTGACAGACACAAAGCGCAACTGCTAAAAGGGGGTGCACCACTGCTCGATGCTGTTAACGTTAAGGTAGCTGGGGGAGCAATTCTCTCCTGTGCTGAATATTTTCCCCAATTGGCGTGGACAGTGGAGGGCACTGAATTTCGTGACGATTTCAAGGTGCTGGACTTGGGCAGCTATGATGGCATCATAGGTCTGGATTGGCTTGGAAAATATAGCCCCATGATTACACATTGGGAAAAAGGGTGGATCGCAGTACCTAAAGACGGCCAACTAGTGGTACTCCAAGGCGAAGGATCCCAGTTCTGTATCAATGCTCTTGTAGAGATAAATTTGGTTACTGACGCTGCAGAACGAGCTCCAATTCCAATTCCTCCGCAAATACAAGCTATCTTGGATAAGTTTGCTTCAGTTTTTGCCACACCCACAGGATTACCGCCAAGACGCCGTTATGATCATCATATTCCGCTCATACCGGGGGCACGCCCTATTTCCATGCGTCCTTATCGTGTGGCGCCAGAATTGAAAACAGAAATAGAAAAACAGGTGCAAGAATTGCTCGAACAAGGCGTGATTCAGTTAAGCAACAGTCCGTTTGGTTCACCTGTTATTCTGGTCAAAAAAGGGGACAAAACTTGGCGTTTGGTCGTTGATTACAGACACTTGAATGCTTTAACAGTAAAAGGAAAATACCCTCTTCCCATCATTGATGAGCTACTGGATGAGTTGGTTGGTTCCAAATGGTTCTCCAAACTGGATTTAAAAGCTGGATACCATCAGATTCGTTTAGCTCCAGGAGAGGAGGCAAAGACAGCTTTCCAAACCCATAATGGTCACTATGAATTCCGTGTGATGGCCTTTGGACTGACAGGAGCTCCAGCTACTTTTCAGTATGCTATGAACGCTACCTTGGCCCCCGTCTTGAGAAAATTTGCCTTGGTTTTCTTCGATGATATATTGATCTACAGTCAAACCTATGACGATCATTTGCAGCACCTAGCCACTGTCCTCAACATTCTGCAGAAGGATCAATGGCAAGTCAAGTTATCCAAGTGTGCCTTTGCTCAAGAGAAGATTAATTATCTCGGTCATGTGATCTCAGCAGAGGGTGTTGCAACTGATGCCACGAAAATTCAGTCAGTGGAGAATTGGCCAACACCAACAAATCTTAAGGAGCTGAGGGGATTTCTTGGCCTTACAGGTTACTATAGGAAGTTCATCAAGCATTATGCCATTATCAGCCAGCCGTTAACTGCATTACTCAAGAAGGGTACAATATTTGTTTGGACAATTGATACTGATACAGCTTTCCAAACTCTAAAACAGGCATTGATAACAGCTCCCGTCTTGGCTCTCCCTCGGTTCAGCGAGCAGTTTGTCATTGACACGGATGCTTGTGATGTTGGTATTGGTGCAGTCTTGTCACAAGGTGGCCATCCTCTCGCTTATGTCAGTCGTGCTTTGGGCCCCAAAAACAGAGGCTTGTCAGTGTACGAGAAAGAATACTTAGCCATTTTGTTAGCTGTGCAACAGTGGCGTTCTTATCTGCAAATTGGGGAATTTATCATCAGGACGGATCACAAAAGCCTAGTGCATCTCACGGATCAATGCTTACACACGGAGTGGCAGCAGAAAACCTTGACCAAGTTGATGGGTCTACAATATAAAGTGATGTATAAGAAGGGAATCCACAATGGGGCAGCTGATGCACTCTCCAGGAAGCCAGCGAGCAGCTCTCCGTTGATGTCTGTCACAACAGTTCAGCCGGCATGGCTTGCATCTGTCAGAACAAGCTACGAGGACGATGAATTAGCACAACATCTCTTACAGAAACTCGCAGTAGCACCAACTGAAGATGGCAATTATACCTTAGATCATGGTATACTGCGTTACAAAGGGCGTATTTGGGTTGGTAGAGATGAACAGCTGCAGCAGCGTATCATTTCAGCATTCCATGATAGCCCCCAAGGTGGCCATTCAGGATTTCCAGTTACCTATCGCCGGCTGGTCTCCTTGTTCAAATGGACGTCCATGAAAAGTATGACAAAGGAATATGTGAGAACTTGTCATATTTGCCAGCAAGCAAAGCCGGAGAGAATTCATCCACCTGGTCTGCTGCAACCATTGCCAATACCATCTGATCCGTGGGAAACGGCGACCATGGATTTCATTGACGGTCTACCTTCATCTAAAGGATACAACTGTATCCTAGTAGTGGTTGACAAACTCACCAAATATGCGCATTTCATTCCTCTGAAACATCCTTATAACGCAAGTAAGGTTGCTGACCTCTTCGTGGATAATATCTACAGGCTCCACGGTATGCCACTGAACTTGGTCTCTGACCGTGATCCTGTCTTCACCTCACTGTTCTGGAAGTCTTTGTTCAAAGCCACGGGGACCAGCCTTAAGATGAGCACAGCCAACCATCCACAGACGGATGGGCAAACCGAGAGGGTTAATCAGTCAATTGAATGCTACTTGCGTTGCTTCATCAGTGCTTACCCTCAGCATTGGGTCAAATGGATCGCTCTCTGTGAGTTTTGGTATAATACCAACTGGCACGCTTCTTTGGGCAAAACACCGTTTGAGCTTCTCTATGGCAGGCAGCCTAGGTATTTCGGTATCTCTGCTTCAGACAGCATTGCTTCTGCAGACACTCAAGCATGGCTAGATGAGCGAGCTTTAATCATGTCTTCTGTCCGTCAACACTTGCTACGCATGCAACAGCGAATGAAGCACCAGGCGGATAAGAACAGGACAGAGAGGGAGTTTGCAGTTGGTGATGAAGTGTTCCTCAAGTTGCAGCCGTATATTCAATCATCTGTAGTTCGTCGAGTCAGTCAGAAACTAGCCTTCAAGTTCTTCGGTCCGTTCAAGATTACGGAGAAGATTGGGCAAGTTGCTTACAAACTGGCATTGCCTGAGACAAGCAAAGTCCATCCAGTATTCCATGTATCTCAGCTGAAACCGTGCATAGGTAATTCTCGCCCAGCTTCGCAGCCGTTACCTTCTTCACTGGATTTCTTTCAGGTTCCTGTGCGAGTCCTTCAGCGGCGTGCTCGCCAAGTGGGTCACCGTACGATCGCTCAAGTTCTGGTGCAGTGGAGTGGCTCATCTCCAGCACAAGCAACCTGGGAAGACCAAGAAGCATTGCAGCAACATTTTCCCCATGCTCCTGCTTGGGGACAAGCAGGTCTTCAACAGCGGGGGATTGTCAGCGACCCTGCTACCACTGACGACCAAGGCGAGGGCGGGAATGACACTGAAGCATTCGAATCATCGCCAAGAGACTTGGGCCGGCCCACAAGAAGCAAACGTCCCTCGTCGCGCTACACGGGAAGCAACTGGACCAAGTGAAGCCCGGCCCATCGTAGCTAGGCTATATATATACTCTGTGTCTGTGCCGAAAGAGGCAGGTTGTAATTGATCTTGAACCCGGCTGATGCCGTGGATGACTCGCTCGGGGGTGGATGGGTGGTTAATCGAGCGAAACTAGAGTTGTTGAGTAGATCTGGTGTTCTAGCCGTGAGATCCGATCTAGTAGCACCTTACACTTTGTTAGGGCATGTACAATGAAAAGTGTTTAGAGGAATGCTTACAAAAATAAATCAACTTTTATCTAAGCACTAAATCAACTTTTATCTAAGCACAAGTGCTTATTTGTACTAGACATCCTAACTAGGCACCTCTCATGTATGTGCTTAGCAAAAAAAAATTATTTTTCTAAGCACCCCTAAGCACCTCCCATTTGTACATGGCCTTGGTGAACAGATCACCAATTGACGATACGAAGGTTGTTTGGAAGACGGCTGCTAGCGACGCAGAGTACAAGCTCGCCGTCAGGCTTATGCATGATTATCAATTTCATGTGGTCCACCATTGTCATTAATGGTATACTGATAGGCATATCTATATGCAGTTTTTTCTGCCGATGCAACGCACGGATATTTTCCTAGTTATTCATTAATGGGTACAAGGTACATGATGCAAGAGCTTAAACATGATCTATATGAGCACAACAATTGCCAAGTATCAAATTATTCAAGACATTATACCATTTACCACATGAAGCATTTTCTGTTTCCAACCATATAACAATTAACGAAGCAGTTTCAACCTTCGCCATGAACATTAAAAGCTAAGAACACATGTGTTCATACGAACCAGCGGAGCGTGTCTCTCTCCCACACAAGCATTTATTCAGATAATGAAAATTACAAAACGAAAATAAAAGCACACAGACGCTCCAAGTAAAGCACATAAGATGTGACCGAATAAAAATATAGTTTCAAGAGAAGAAACCTGATAATTTGTCGATGAAGAAGGGGATGCCTTGGGCATCCCTAAGCTTAGATGCTTGAGTCTTCTTGAAATATGCAGGGATGAACCACGGGGGCATCCCCAAGCTTAGACTTTTCACTCTTCTTGATCATATTGTATCATCCTCCTCTCTTGACCTTTGAAAACTTCCTCCACACCAAACTCAAAACAAACTCATTAGAGGGTTAGTACATAATCAAAAATTCACATGTTAAGAGGTGACACAATCATTCTTAACACTTCTGGACATTGCACAAAGCTACTGGAAGTTAATGGAACAAAGAAATCCATCCAACACAGCAAAAGAGGCAATGCGAAATAAAAGGCAGAATCTGTCAAAACAGAACAGTCCGTAAAGACGAATTTTATTGAGGCACCAGACTTGCTCAGATGAAAATGCTCAAATTGAATGAAAGTTGCGTACATATCTGAGGATCACGCACGTAAATTGGCAGATTTTTCTGAGTTACCTACAGAGAATCATACCCAAATTCGTGACAGACAAGAAATCGCTACGCGCAGTAATCCAAATCTAGTATGAACCTTACTATCAAAGACTTTACTTGGCACAACAATGCAATAAAATAAAGATAAGGAGAGGTTGCTACAGTAGTAACAACTTCCAAGACTCAAATATAAAACAAAATTGCTGTAGTAAAAATAAACACATGGGTTATCTCCCAAGAAGTTCTTTCTTTATAGCCATTAAGATGGGCTCAGCAGTTTTAATGATGCACTCATAAGGATGAGAGTTGAAGCAAAAGAGAGCATCAAAAAGCAAGTTCAAAACACATTTAAGTCTAACCCACTTCCTATGAAAAGGAATCTTATAAATAAACAAGTCATGTAGGCATAATGCAACAAGCATAGGAAAACTAGACAAGCGCAACTTCAAGATTTTCAGCATATAGAGAGGTGTTTTAGTAACATGAAAATTTCTATAACCATATTTTCCTCTCTCATAATAATATCCAGTAGCATCATGAGCAAACTCAACAATATAACTATCAAATGAAACATTCTTATCATGAGTCTCATGCATAAAATTATTACTCTTCACATAAGCATAATCAATTTTATTAGTAATAGTGGGAGCAAATTCAACAAAGTAGCTATCATTATTATTCTCATCAAGTGTAGGAGGCATAGTATAATCACAATAAAATTTACTCTCCATAGTAGGCGGCACCAAAAGACCACTATCATTATAATCATCATAAATAGGAGGCAAAGTATCATCAAAGAAAATTTTCTCCTCAATGCTTGGGGGACTAAAAAGATCATGAAAACCAGCTTCCCCAAGCTTAGAATTTTCTATATCATTATCAACAATGGTGTTCAAAGCGTTCATACTAATATTACTACTAGCATGCCAATAAGATTCCATAGGTTTTTTAATTTTTGCATTAAACCATTCATGTCTTGACTCAAGAAATAGTACAAAAAGCTCACAGATGTTTTCCATTATGCCTAACTAGTGTAAACAAGAAACAAAAAGATGCAATTGCAGGATCTAAAGGAAATAGCTTCGAACACTCACACAATGGCGCCAGAAAAGTACTTTTACCTGGGACCGGAGTATGAGTGCCTTTTACCTTTCCTCCCCGGCAACGGCGCCAGAAAAGTGCTTGATGTCTACGGGTGCTTCTATTCTTGTAGATAGTGTTGGGCCTCCAACAGCAGAGGTTTGTAGAACAGCAGCAAGTTTCCCTTAAGTGGATCACCCAAGGTTTATCGAACTCAGGGAGGAAGAGGTCAAAGATATCCCTCTCAAGCAACCCCTGCAATCACGATACAAGAAGTCTCTTGTGTCCCCAACACACCTAATACACTTGTCAGATGTATAGGTGCACTAGTTCGGCGAAGAGATGGTGAAATACAAGTAGTATGGATGTATATGAGTGCTAATAACAATCTGAATAAAATATGGCAGCGAGTAAACATGCAACGAACAATGAAATAAACGGAGTTTCGATGCTTAGAAACAAGGCCTAGGGATCATACTTTCACTAGTGGACACTCTCAACATTGATCACATAATAAAACCACTCTACACTCTCTTGTTGGATGATGAACACCACTAATTGCGTAGGGCTACAAGAGCACCTCAATGCCGGAGTTAACAAGCTCCACAACATTCAATGTTCATATTTAAATAACCTTAGAGTGCATGATAGATCATTGCAATTACACCAAGTACTAACATAGCATGCACACTCGTCACCATCACACTATGAAGGAGGAATAGATCACATCAATACTATCATAGCAATAATTAACTTCATAATCTACAAGAGATTACAATCATAACCTACGCCAAGTACTACATGATGCACACACTCGTCACCATTACACCATGGAGGAGGAATAGACTACTTTAATAACATCACCAGAGTAACACATAGATGAACAGTGATACAAAACTCATATGAATCTCAATCATGTAAGGCAGCTCATGAGATCATTGTATTGAAGTACATAGGAGAGAGATTAACCACATAGCTACCGGTACAGCCCTTAGCCTCGACGGAGAACTACTCCCTCCTCATGGGAGACAGCTGCGTTGATGAAGATGGCGGTGGTGTCAATGGAGATGCCTTTCGGGGGCACTTCCCCGTCCCGGCGGCGTGCCGGAACAGAGACTCCTGTCCCCCAGATCTTGGCTTCGCGATGGCGGCGGCTCTGGAACTTTTCTCGTATCGTGGCTTTTCCGTATCGAGGTTTTAGGTCGAGGAGGCTTTAATAGGCGAAGAGGCGGAGTCGGAAGGCTGACGGGGGCGCCACACAATAGGGGGGCGCCCCCCCTTGGGCCGCGCCGCCCTATCATCTGGTGGCCCTGTGGCCCCCTCTGGTGGCTCTCGGGTGTTCTGGAAGCTCCGTGGAATTCTAAGATGCTGGGCGTTGATTTCGTCCGATTCCGAGAATATTTCCTTACTAGGATTTTTGAAACCAAAAACAGCAGAAAACAGCAACTGGCCCTTCGGCATCTCGTCAATAGGTTAGTTCCGGAAAACGCATAAAATCATCATAAAGTGTGAACAAAACATGTAGGTATTGTCATAAAACAAGCATGGAACATAAGAAATTATAGATACGTTTGAGACGTATCAATCACCACTCACCATATCATTACCTTGTGTCTTGCCACACATTGGTGAAGTGGATGAAGATGAGAACTCATCACGACCGGAAGTGGAAGCAATGCAATCATCCTTAATAATATTGGACACATCATATTTATCTTGAATCTTTGTCCATAACTCATGAGTGCTCCAAAAAGGCAAGTATGGAAAAAGACCTACATCTCGTAAAGCATTTATAAGAACATTAGAAGCTTGAGAATTGAGATATAAATTTTTCTCATCCTCTAAAGATAGATTTTGTGAATCCATAGGAGGAGAAAAACCTATATCTACAATTTTCTCCATATGAGGGTCAATGTCCCGAAAATGACTAAGCATGCAAATTTTCCAAACATCATAATTTGTGCCATCTAATATAAGAGTGTTATCATGCACTAAACCTCTAGCCGACATCTTTACTCTCAAGGCGGTGAAGCCTAAAATGAGAGACCTTACTCTCATACCAATTGAAAGGACACGGATGTCGCCTAGAGGGGGGTGAATAGGCGGTTTAAAACTTTTACGAGATGGGCTTAACAAATGCGGAATAAAGCTAGCATTTACTTTGTCAAGCCCAAAGCCTATATACTATGGTTCACCTATGTGCACCAACAACTTATGCTAAGCAATACAAGCAACTATGTGATAGCAAGATATATAACTTCAAGCACGATGGCTATCACAAGGTAAAATGCATAAGTAAAGAACTCTGGTATAGAGATAACCAAGGCACGCGGGAGACGATGATTTATCCCGAAGTTCACACTCTTGCGAGTGCTAATCTCCATTGGAGAGGTGCGGTGGCTTAGTGCTCCCGAACGCCACAAGAGGTCTCACCCCAAGATGCGGTACTCACACCACACACCGAATGCCACGAAGACGCCTCACCTTATTCTCCGGTGACCCTTGATACGTCCCAAACGTATCTATAATTTCTTATGTTCCATGCTACTTTTATGATGATACTTACATGTTTTATACACACTTTACATCGTTTTGATGCGTTTTCCGGAACTAACCTATTGACGAGATGCCGAAGTGCCAGTTCCTGTTTTCTGCTGTTTTTGGTTCCAGAAATCCTAGTAAGGAAATATTCTCGGAATCGGACGAAATCAACGCCCAACATCCTATTTTTCCCGGAAGGTTCCAGAGCATCGAAGAAGTATCGGAGAGGAGCCAGGGGGGCCCACATGCCAGGGCGGCGCGGCCAAGGGGTGGGGCGCTCCCCCCTAGTGTGTGGGCCCACCAGGCCCCCTCCGAGGCTGCCCTTCCGCCTACTTAAGGTCTCCGTCGCGAAAACCCTAGGACGTTCGACAAAACCAGAGAAAACCTTCCAGAGCCGCCGCCATCGCGAAGCCAAGATCTGGGGGACAGGAGTCTCTGTTCCGGCACGCCGTCGGGACGGGGAAGTGCCCCCGGAAGGCTCCTCCATCGACACCACCGCCATCTCCATCAACGCTGCTCGTCTCCCATGAGGAGGGAGTAGTTCTCCATCGAGGCTCGGGGCTGTACCGGTAGCTATGTGGTTAATCTCTCTCCTATGTACTTCAATACAATAATCTCATGAGCTGCCTTACATGATTGAGATTCATATGATGATGCTTGTAATCTAGATGTCATTATGCTAGTCAAGTGGATTTTACTTATGTGATCTCCGGAGACTCCTTGTCCCACGTGTGTAAAGGTGACAGTGTGTGCACCGTGTGGGTCTCTTAGGCTATATTTCACATAATACTTATTCACTGTTATGAATGGCATATTGAAGTGCTTATTTATATCTCTTTATGATTGCAATGTGTTTTGTATCACAATATATCCGTGTGCTACTCTAGTGATGTTATTAAAGTAGTTTATTCCTCCTCGCACGGTGTAATGGTGACAGTGTGTGCATCGTGTAGTACTTGGCGTAGGCTATGATTGTGATCTCTTGTAGATTATGAAGTTAACTATTGCTATGATGGTATTGATGTGATCTATGCCTCCTTTCGTAGTGTGAAGGTGAGAGTGTGCAAGCTATGTTAGTACTTGGTTTGGTTATGTTGATCTGCCATGCACTCTAAGGTTATTTAAATATGAACATTGAATATTGTGGAGCTTGTTAACTCCGGCATTGAGGGTTCGTGTAATCCTACACGATTCAGCGGTGTTCATCATCCAACAAGAGGGTGTAGAGTCTAGCATCTATCTATTTATTCTGTTATGTGATCAATGTTGAGAGTGTCCACTAGTGAAAGTATGATCCCTAGGCCTTGTTCCTAAATACTGCTATCGCTGTTTGTTTACTGTTTTACTGCATCTATACTTCCTACAATATTACCACCATCAACCACACACCAGTCCTGGACAGCAAAGTACTTTTCTGGCGCCATTGTGTGAGTGTTCGAAGCTATTTCCTTTAGATCCTGCAATTGCATCTTTTTGTTTCTTGTTTACACTAGTTAGGCATAATGGACAACAATGAGCTTCTTATTCTATTTCCTGAGTTAAGACATGAATGGTTTAATGCGAAAATTAAAAAACCTATGGAACCTTATTTGCATGCTGGTAGTAATATTTGAACTCTTTGAACACCATTGTTGATAATGATATAGAAAGTTCTAAGCTTGGGGAAGCTGGTTTTCATGATCTTTTCAGTCCCCCAAGCATTGAGGAGAAAATTTTCTTTGATGATACTTTGCCTCCTATTTATGATGATTATAATGATAGTGGTCTTTTGGTGCCACCTACTATGGAGAGTAAATTTTGTTGTGATTATACTATGCCTCCTACACTTGATGAGAATAATAATGATAGCTACTTTGTTGAATTTGCTCCCACTACAACTAATAAAATTGATTATGCTTATGTGGAGAGTAATAATTTTATGCATGAGACTCATGATAAGAATGTTTCATTTGATAGTTATATTGTTGAGTTTGCTCATGATGCTACTGGATATTATTATGAGAGAGGAAAATATGGTTGTAGAAATTTTCATGTTACTAAAACACCTCTCTTTTGCTGAAAATCTTGAAGCTGCACTTGTTTTATCTTTCTATGCTTGTTGCATTATGCTTCATGAATTTGTTTATTTACAAGATTCCTATGCATAGGAAGCATGTTAGACTTAAATGTGTTTTGAATTTGCTTCTTGATGCTCTCTTTTGCTTCAACTACTATTTCTTGCGAGTGCATCATTAAAACTGCTGAGCCCATCTTAATGGCTATAAAGAAAGAACTTCTTGGGAGATAACTCATGTGTTTATTTTGCTACAGTACCTCTATTTTATATTTGTGTCTTGGAAGTTGTTACTACTGTAGCAACCTCTCCTTATCTTAGTTTTGTGCCTAGTTGTGCCAAGTAAAGTATTTGATAGTAAGGTTGATACTAGATTTGGATTACTGCGCAGAAACAGATTTCTGTCTGTCACGAATTTGGGCAGTGCTCTCTGTAGGTAACTCATAAAAATATGCCAATTTACGTGAGTGATCCTCAGATATGTACGCAACTTTCATTCAATTTGGGAATTTTCATCTGAGCAAGTCTGGTGCCTCAATAAAATTCGTATTTACGGACTGTTCTGTTTTGACAGATTCTGCCTTTTATTTCGCATTGCCTCTTTCGCTGTGTTGGATGGATTTCTTTGTTCCATTACCTTCCAGTAGCTTTGAGCAATGTCCAGAAGTGTTAAGAATGATTGTGTAACCTCTGAACATGTGAATTTTTGATTATGCACTAACCCTCTAATGAGTTGTTTCGAGTTTGGTGTGGAGGAAGTTTTCAAGGGTCAAGAGAGGAGGAGGATGATACAATATGATCAAGAAGAGTGAAAGCTCTAAGCTTGGGGATGCCCCCGTGGTTCATCCCTGCATATTTCAAGAAGACTCAAGCATCTAAGCTTGGGGATGCCCAAGGCATCCCCTTCTTCATCGACAAATTATCAGGTTTCTTCTTTTGAAACTATATTTTTATCCAGTCACATCTTATGTTCTTTACTTGGAGCGTCTGTGTGCTTTTATTTTCGTTTTGTTATTTTCATTCTCTGAATAAATACATGCTTGTGTGGGAGAGAGACACGCTCCGCTGGTTCATATGAACACATGTGTTCTTCGCTTTATCTTTAATGTTCATGGCGAAGGTTGAAACTGCTTCGTTCATTGTGATATGGTTGGAAACGGGAAATGTTGCATGTGGTAAATGGTATAATGTCTTGAATAATGTGATACTTGGCAATTGTTGTGCTCATATAGATCATGTTTAAGCTCTTGCATCATGTACCTTGTACCCATTAATGAATAACTACATAGAGCTTGTTAAAATTAGGTTTGCATGATTGATCTCTAGAGTCTAGATATTTTCTGGTTAAGGTGTTTGAACAACGAGGAGACAATGTAAAGTCTTATAATAGTTACAATATGTTCATATGTGAGCTTTGCTGCACGTTTTATACTTGAGTTTGCTTCAAACAACCTTGCTAGCCTAGCCTTGTATTGAGAGGAATTCTTCTCGTGCATCCAAATCCTTGAGCCAATAACCATGCCATTTGTGTCCACTATACCTACCTACCACATGGTATTTCTCTGCCATTCCAAAGTAAATTACTTCATGTGCTACCTTTAAACAATTCAAAACTTTATTACTCCTTATTTGTGTCAATGTTTTATAGCTCATGAGGAAGTATGTGGTGTTTTATCTTTCAATCTTGTTGGGCAGCTTTCACCAATGGACTAGTGGCTTCATCCGCTTATCCAATAAATTTGCAAAAAGAGCTGGCGCGGGGTTCCCAGACCCCAATTAATCAACCTTCATTAATAATTCTCTTCACATGTTTTGCTCTGATTCATCAGTAAGCAACTTAATTTTGCAAATAGACACTCCTTCATGGTATGTGAATGTTGGAAGGCACCCGAGGATTCGGTTAGCCATGGCTTGTGTAAGCAAAAGGTTGGGAGGAGTGTCAACCATAAATAAAACTAAAATACATGTGTAAACAAAAGAGAAGAGGGATGATCTACCTTGCTGGTAGAGATAACGTCCTTCATGGGAGCCGCTCTTTGAAAGTCCGTTTGGCAAGGGGGTTAGAGTGCCCACTACCATTCGTTGACAACAACAAACACCTCTCAAAACTTTACTTTTATGCTCTCTATATGATTTCAAAACTTAAAAAGCTCTAGCACATGATTTAATCCCTGCTTCCCTCTGCGAAGGGCCTATCTTTTACTTTATTGATTGAGTCAGTTTACCTACTTCTTTCTATCTTAGAAGCAAACACTTGTGTTAACTGTGCATTGATTCTTACATGTTTACCTATTGCACTTGTTATATTACTTTATGCTGACAAATATCCATGAGATATACATGTTGAAGTTGAAAGCAAGCCGCTGAAACTTATATCTTCCTTTGCGTTGCTTCAATGCCTTTTACTAAGAATCTATTGCTTTATGAGTAACTCTTATGCAAGTCTTATTGATGCTTGTCTTGAAAAGTACTGTTCATGAAAAGTCTTTGCTATATGATTCAATTGTTTAGTCATTATCTTTACCATTGCTTTGAATCGCTGCATTCATCTCATATGCTTTACAATTGTATTGATCAAGATTATGATAGCATGTCACTTAAGAAATTATCTTTGTTATCGTTTACCTACTCGAGGGCGAGTAGGAACTAAGCTTGGGGATGCTTGATACGTCCCAAACGTATCTATAATTTCTTATGTTCCATGCTACTTTTATGATGATACTTACATGTTTTATACACACTTTACATTGTTTTGATGCGTTTTCCGGAACTAACCTATTGACGAGATGCCGAAGTGCCGGTTCTGTTTTCTGCTATTTTTGGTTCCGTAAATCCTAGTAAGGAAATATTCTCGGAATCGGACGAAATCAACGCCCAACATCCTATTTTTCCCGGAAGGTTCCAGAGCATCGAAGAAGTATCGGAGAGGAGCCAGGGGGCCCCACACGCCAGGGCGGCGCGGCCAAGGGGTGGGGCGCGCCCCCCTAGTGTGTGGGCCCACCAGGCCCCCTCCGAGGCTGCCCTTCCGCCTACTTAAGGTCTCCATCACGAAAACCCTAGGACGTTCGACGAAACCAGAGAAAACCTTCCAGAGCCGCCGCCATCGTGAAGCCAAGATCTGGGGGACAGGAGTCTCTGTTCCGGCACGCCGCCGGGACGGGGAAGTGCCCCCGGAAGGCTCCTCCATCGACACCACCGCCATGTCCATCAACGCTGCTGTCTCCCATGAGGAGGGAGTAGTTCTCCATCGAGGCTCGGGGCTGTACCGGTAGCTATGTGGTTAATCTCTCTCCTATGTACTTCAATACAATAATCTCATGAGCTGCCTTACATGATTGAGATTCATATGATGATGCTTATAATCTAGATGTCATTATGCTAGTCAAGTGGATTTTACTTATGTGATCTCCGGAGACTCCTTGTCCCACGTGTGTAAAGGTGACGAGTGTGTGCACCGTGTGGGTCTCTTAGGCTATATTTCACAGAATACTTATTCACCGTTATGAATGGCATAGTGAAGTGCTTATTTATATCTCTTTATGATTGCAATGTGTTTTGTATCACAATATATCTCGTGTGCTACTCTAGTGATGTTATTAAAGTAGTTTATTCCTCCCGCACGGTGTAATGGTGACGAGTGTGTGCATCGTGTAGTACTTGGCGTAGGCTATGATTGTGATCTCTTGTAGATTATGAAGTTAACTATTGCTATGATGGTATTGATGTGATCTATGCCTCCTTTCGTAGTGTGAAGGTGACGAGTGTGCATGCTATGTTAGTACTTGGTTTGGTTATGTTGATCTGTCATGCACTCTAAGGTTATTTAAATATGAACATTGAATATTGTGGAGCTTGTTAACTCCGGCATTGAGGGTTCGTGTAATCCTACACGATTAGTGGTGTTCATCATCCAACAAGAGGGTGTAGAGTCTAGCATCTATCTATTTATTCCGTTATGTGATCAATGTTGAGAGTGTCCACTAGTGAAAGTATGATCCCTAGGCCTTGTTCCTAAATATCGCTATCGCTGTTTGTTTACTCGTTTCTACTGCATCTATACTTCCTACAATATTACCACCATCAACCACACACCAGTCCCGGACAGACAAAGCACTTTTTCGGTGCCGTTGCTACTGCTCACATTTATTCATACCACCTGTATTTCACTATCTCTTCGCCGAACTAGTGCACCTATTAGGTGTGTTGGGGACACAAGAGACTTCTTGCTTTGTGGTTGCAGGGTTGCATGAGAGGTATATCTTTGACCTCTTCCTCCCTGAGTTCGATAAACCTTGGGTGATCCACTTAAGGGAAACTTGCTGCTATTCTACAAACCTCTGCTTTTGGAGGCCCAACACTGTCTACAAGAATAGAAGCACCCGTAGACATCAACCCTCGCCACAAAGGCTTAGGTCACGGTTCCACTAAGGGATTTCCTTCGAGGCGGAAACCGGGCCTTACACAAAGCTTGGGGCACGTATCCACAACTTAATTGGAGGCTCCCAAGAAATCGCCACAAAGGCCTCAAATCCGTCTAGGGTTCCAAGAACCCAAGAGTAACAACTTTCTTGCTTTCACTTCCACGAATCACCGCGGAGAACTCAAACCGATGCACCAAATGCAATGGCACGAACACCACAAAGATGCTCAAGTATTTCTCTCTCAAATTCCAACAAAGCTACAAAAGCTATTGGGGGGAATAAAAGAGGAAGAACAAATAGGAGAAAGAACACCAAATTTCTCTAAGATCTAGATCTAGTGGATTCCCCTCACAAAGAGAGGGATTTGATTAGTGAAGATGTAGATGTAGATCTCCTCTATCTTTCTCTCAAATAGATGCAAGATTCGTTGGAGGGAGAGGGAGATAGCACGCTCAAAGAAGGTCAACAATGGAGGCAAAAACGAGCTCAAACGGTTGGGAAACTTTGGGGAAGAAGAACCCCTTAAACAGGGCAAGAGAAATCTGCCCGTTATGCACAAAACTCGTCAAAACTGGAACTTCCGGTCATTTGGGGCGGAACTTTCGCCCCCACAAGTACCGTCCAATTTCCGGGTGAAGTAGGGCACCCCCGGAATGCTCCCGGTATGATTTCTGCATGCAGAATCAGTATTTCCGGAAGTTCACCGGAAGTAGGGCGGAAGTTCCGGCCAACTTCCAGCCAGAAAACTGCTTCACGAAAACTTCAAGAACTTTTGCATCCAGACTCCGATTTTGATGATCTTGGGCTCGTTTCGAAGCTAGTAACAAGCTATACAAGATCATGCAGGGAACCATCATAGTCCTATAAGGTAGGATAGAAATAAATGAATAAAGGTTTGACCTATCTAAAAGAGACATACCGGTAAAACCTTCAACCTTGAAAATGCAACAAGTTGGCCGTGCAAAAACCATTCTTGATGAACTAGAGCTTGTCATGAGAATAAACACAAGCTCTAAAACATCACATGGATAAGATCCAAATAAAAACCAGGAAAGATGATGCAAGGTGATACGTCTCAGACGTATCTATAATTTCTTATGTTCCATGCTAGTTTTATGACAATACTCACATGTTTTACATACACTTTATATCATTTTGATGCATTTTCCGGCACTAACCAATTAACAAGATGCCGAAGCGCCAGTTCCTATTTTCTGCTGTTTTTGGTTTCAGAAATCTTACACAGGAAATATTCTCGGAATTGGACGAAACAAAAGCCCACGGTCTTATTTTGCACGGAGCCTTCCAGAAGTCCGAAGAGGAGACGAAGAGGGGCCGCGAGCGCCCACACGCTAGGGCGGCGTGGTGGGGCCCCTGGCCGCGCCGGCCTGTGGGGTGGGCCCTCGGCCGCCTCCCGACTCTGCCCCTTCGCCTATTTATTCTCTCCGTCGCGAAAACCCTAGTACCGAGAGCCACGATACGAGAAAACATACTGTGACGCCGTCGCCGCCAATCCCATCTCGGGGGATTCAGGAGATCGCCTCTGGCACCCTGCCGGAGAGGGGAATCATCACCGGAGGACTCTACATCATCATGCCCGCCTCCGGATTGATGCGTGAGTAGTTCATCCGTGGACTATGGGTCCATAGCAGTAGCTAGATAGTTGTCTTCTCCTCTTGTGCTATCATGTTTAGATCTTGTGAGCTGCCTATCATGATGATGGCGTGTATTTCACACGTTCGTTGGGCAACCCCAAGAGGAAGGTATGATGAGCACAGCAGCAAGTTTTCCCTCAGAAAGAAACCAAGGTTTATCGAACCGGGGAGGAGCCAAGAAGCACGTTGAAGGTTGATGGCGGCGGGATGTAGTGCGGCACAACACCGAGATTCCGGCGCCAACGTGGAACCTGCACAACACAACCAAAGTACTTTGCCCCAACGAAACAGTGAGGTTGTCAATCTCACCAGGCTTGCTTGTAACAAAGGATTAACCGTATTGTGTGGAAGATGATTGTTTGCGAGAGAAAACAGATGAGAACAAGTATTGCGATAGATTGTATTTCGGTAAAGAGAATTGGACCGGGGTCCACAGTTCACTAGAGGTGTCTCTCCCATAAGACGAACGAGCATGTTGGGTGAACAAATTACGATTGGGCAATTGACAAATAAAGAGAGCATGACAATGCACATACATATCATGATGAGTATAGTGAGATTTAATTGGGCATTACGACAAAGTACATAGACCGCCATCCAATCGCATCTATGCCTAAAAAGTCCACCTTCGAGGTTATCATCCGAACCCCCTCCGGTATTAAGTTGCAAGCAAGCTTAATGCTGGAGGGTGATGGCTGAAGGTGGACTGGAAGCATAGATGCAGTTGGATGGCAAAAGAGAGACACCTCTAATGGTGTGGACCCCAGTAATAAAGGGGGGGAGGAAAAAAGGGAGAAGTGCCACAGTTTGTCTTGTGCGGTTCCCGTTGGCGCCAGAATCTGGCTCACCTGGATAAATAAACCTTGGTTTCTTTTACGAGGAAAAATAGCAACTGGTGCTCATCATACTCCTCTTGGGGGTGCTGCAACGTGTGTACATCATCATGATAAACATACAGAATCTAAACATGATAGCACAGAGGAAGAAGACAACTATCAACTCTGCTTATGGGCACCCATAGTCCACGGATGAATACTCCACGCATCAATCAGTAACGTAGTAATAAATCTACGTGATGGCCCCTCTCGGCAGGGTGCAGGCTTGTCATGGCTGTATCCAGATATATTTTCACCAAATATGTAATACCAATATAAGACATCAGAAGAATAAATAAACCTGAAAGGCAGAATCGGGAGAAGCGCGCTTGAGGCTACAGGCCAGCGCGGCGAAGCCCATGCCGCACCGCCTAGCATGTGGCGAATACTAAGATCAGACCCAAAGTATACATATAGACTCTGGGAAGCCAAAAAACCAAGAACTGAAAACTACAGCATGTAGTAGTAGTTGGGTGCAGCATGATATAAAAGTAACAATAAAACATGTGAGTATTGTCATAAAACTAGCAGAATAAAAATTAGATGCAGTCTGAACGTATCACCTTGCATCATCTTATACGGGTTTTTGGTGCCCAAGATCTTATCCATGTGATGTTTTTAGAGCTTGTGTTTATTCATGACAAATACAGTTCATCAAATGGCTACTGCAGCCAACTTGTGCATTTTCAAGTTGAGAACACGGTATCTCTTTTTAAATGTCCAAACACTATTATTTATTTCTATTTTCCTAAGTTACCTGACTAGCAAACGAGCTAAGATTATTTTTCCATTAGCTTCTTGAAACGTACTCTCCCCTCTCCAGCGAATCTTGCATCTGAAGAGATAGAGAGATCTACATCCCATCTTCACTATCAAATCCCTCTCTTTGTGAAGTCCACTAGATAAGATCTTAGAAATTTAATGTTCTTTCTCTATTTATTCTTCCTCTTTATTCCCCCAATAGCTATGCTTTGTTAAATTTGAAATACTTAGTATGTGTTGTGCCATTACATTTGGTGCAGCCATTCTCCTTGTGTTGTGGAAATGCAAAGCAAGTTGTTATAATACGGTGCGGGCCCTGGTAGTTGGGCCTTTAATAGCGATGTAAGGAGCACCAATTAAGTTGTGGATGCGTACTAAACTTTGTGTAAGGCCACGTTGCCTGTGAGGGTTGATGTCTATTCACAGTATATTTCTTGTAGACACATTGAACCTCAACGAGGTTCGTCATTTATCAGGCTCGGAGGTCAAAGATATACCTCTCATGCAGCCCGCACAGCCACAAAACAAGGATGCTTGTATACAACACACTAATAGGTCACTAATTCGGCGAGGTGGGTGGTATAGATAGGATGTGAGCAGTAGCAACGGCACGGAGAAAATTATCCGAGTGTGGCTGTGGTGATGTGTGTATTGTAGGAAGTATAAATAGCATATTTAGAACAAGGCCTAAGAGATCCTTGCGATGATCACATAAGCGAGAATAAATATGGATGCTATGCTCTTGGATGATAGACACCATAAGCAGTGTAGGATTACACGGAGCCACCAACTGCCGAGTTAACAAGCTCCTGTATTCAACAACCAAGTATATACATAGCATGCACCTTGCACCTTTCACACTACGAAAGGAAGCATAGATACATCAATACCATCATAACACAATAGTTAACTTCATAATCTACAAGAGATCACAATCATACAACCCCTACGCCAAGTACTACACGATGCACTTTGTATGCCATGCAACGTCTTGAAAGAATAAACTACTTTAATAACATCACTAGAATGCTTTTCTGGTCATATTGTGATACAAACACATTGCAATCATAAAGAGATATAAATAAACACTTCATATACCATTCTGCTGATGAATAAGTATTAACATTGAAATATAGCCTAAGAATTTACATAATTTTTTTTGTATCACCTTTTACACGTGGGATGCTATGAATCCTCAATCATGCAAACATCATGAGATATTGTATATTGAAAATACATAGGAAGGATTAACCATAGCTGATCTGGTGAGCACCGTGGAAAACTACTCCCTCCTCATGGGGCAGGCAGCGTTGATGGAGCATGGCGATATTATGATGGAGAACTTTCGGGGCTTCTACGCTGGCCTCTTTCAGAAGCAGGCTCTGTATCCCCAGATCTTGGCTTCAACATTCCCTAGAGGTTTTCTGTTCGTGATGAAAACCGGCGGAAGGAGCAGCCTCGGAGGGGCACAGTGGGCCCACACGCAGAGCACGCGCGCGCGTAAAGCACAACTCCTCTCCGGCCTCGCATTGCCACAGAATACGTATTTAGATCCGATTTCGAGAATATTTTCACACTATACGGAATTCTTAGAAGCTTATCAAAAAAGCTAATCAAAGATATGTATAAATATCAGAAGTATCATCATAAAAGTAGCATGGAACATAAGAAATTATAGATGCGTTTGGAACATCAAGCA